>NC_057797.1:480562025-480832626 GCF_018294505.1 Triticum aestivum
AAAAGAGAGAGGATAAAATGACTTCCTCAAAATAGAGAAATATCGAAGATTTAATATTAAAATCAAATAAGATTTTTATTCGGATTTTTATCGTTATTTTATATGAATTAGGAAAAAAGCGTTTTTCAAAATTGCATTTTAGGCCCAAATAAATGTTCACCTTGTCCGGCTTATTTTTAGAGGATGGGGAAAATTTATTTCCGAATTTTTGGAGTCTGTTTATTATTTATTTTCTTTCTTTTTCTACGCATCGGGATTATTTTTTTATTAAAAAAAGTCAAACCGACTTGGGCCGCCGTGGACTCCGCCCCGCCCAGCCTTTATAAGCCGCCACCCCACCGCAGCCCACCCAAGCCCGTGCCACCAAAACCCTAGCCGCCTCCAGCCCGCCGCCGCCGCCCCGCGTTGCGCCATTCCGCCGCCGCCGCCGCGCCAGAGTTGCCGTGTTTTTTTTGTTCGGTTTTTTCGGTAAACCCTAGATCTGTTTTTTTAATAGATCGGTTCGGTTTTTCCGGTTTAGTTTATTTAGCGGACGTTTGTCCGTATGTTCGTTTTAACGAACGGTTTTCACCGTTTTACCGCAGACAGCGAACATTCGTTCGTTAGCCTGTTCGTCAGTTTTTATTATTCTCAGATTTTTTTTGCGATTATTTTTTATCGCTATTTCTGATTCGAGTTTCATTCTAGTATAACTTTTCGCTCGTTTATCAGAATCAGGCGATTCAAGCGCCTAGAGTTTCGTCCCGAAACCCTCTTTCTGTTTAATCAACTTAAACAAGTTTTTGCTACTGTAAAATTTGACTTTAGTCCAGATTAGTAAACGAAGCTTGTTTCTTTTGCAGTTTGAGTTTCATTGCTCTGTTTGATTTGATTCTTTTTGCAAACCGAAGTACTTAAGTTGAACTTTCTGGTTAGACTTCTTAGTTGATTTTACCCATGCCTTTGCTTGATTGCTTATTGTATGCTTGTTTGATTGCGATAGAGTACCCGGAGTGCGAAGCGTGCTACATCGAGTCTCTAGGTTTCACAGATCATCAGCAAGGCAAGTAACACTTTGATCATACCTCTTTACTACCCAGTTTTTATTGCATTAGATCAACCCTCAAACAATTGCATGGTTAGGATTTGAATAAATTGTGGGTTGGGAAGTAGATGAGGTAGTACCTATTCACCCATTTCATTATCAAACCCTGGGAGTTACTTCTACGTTATGCTTATATTGCCATGCTATGCTCGTAGACGTGGATTGGGTTTGAGTGTATTCCATGACAGATTGTGAGATTGTTTACTTAATCGTTCAACTTAAGGTGGCAACTTTAATACACATCTGGGTGGATTGAGGCACCTGGGGAACCCAATGATTGCATGTACTTTTGGAAATCCCAGGGTACCGTGTGATTTTCCTATGGACCGCCACCCAGGCTTAAAGGGATCATAAGATTATTCATGCTGGAAACTTCCGTGTGCAGCCACATGCCATTATGGGCTCCGACATAGTTGATTAAGTCGTGTGAACTCTTACGGTGGTAGACTAGCAGATGTAGGGGATGTAGGTGTACCGGTCTACTCATCGTAAGGTGCTAACACTTCTGATAGACTGTGTCTCGGTCATCCGTTTCTCAAACAACTTGTAGTGCGAGAAATCCAATGAAGGAGATCGAGTCTTGTGGGGAAAAGTGCACAAACCTCTGTAGAGTGTACAAACTAATCATGGTTAGCCGTGTCCCCGGTTATGGACATCTTGAGTATCTAGTTCTTGGATTATCATGTGGATCTCATCACTCTAAATTAATTTTGTTGGGTTAATGATTACTTTTAATTGGGATTGAGAGGGGATTTACCTTCTCAATGTTTTCAACCAACTTTGTAGTTAAATAAAATATATTCCTTTGCAGTAGGGAATATTTGGCTTTTTGCAAAACCTATTAACCATATAGCCTCGGCCAGCCATATATGCATGTAGTGATAGATTTGTGTTACAATTGCCAGCCTATTCCATGTGCTGACCCATTTCGGGCTGCAACGTATCATGTTGCAGACTTTTCAGACGACGAGTAAGGAGCCTTAGGTCGTGGTCTTTCACTCAGTGATGTCGTTGGAGTTAATGGACTCACTATATCTTCCAAGCCTTCCGCTGTTATCGTATTAGATGGCCTTAAGCCATATTTATTGTAATAAGTTCTCTTTTGAGACATTCGATGTAATAAGTGTGTGATTGCTACTCTGTTATAAATCCTCAAGTACAGTGCGTGTCAGCATTACCGATCCAGGGATGACACTGATGCACAGAGATCAGACTGTTTGAGGTCTGGTCGCTACAAGATGGTATCAGAGCACACGCTGACTGTAGGACACGACCACTAGCTAAAGCCCTAGATCACTACTCTCTTCTCATTTCTGACTCCTCTCCATTTTCCACTCTTTAGGATGGCGGACTCAAGGAATAAGTTTGCACAACCAGATGAAAAAAACACCCTTTGGACGACACTTGAAGGAAGTCACTAGGTACCTGAACATCGGAATACCAAGCTTCACCTGGACTTACAACACCACTTTACCAGAAGAGGAGCACTGGATGATTCAAGTTCAAGTTCCAGGAAGGACATTTACGCCAGTCACTGTGCCCATAGAATTTTCCTTTGATGCACCAACCTGGAGTCTAGGAAAGAGTATGGCAGCTCACATCACGATGGGACGCATTAGAGAAGTTTACCACAAGGATATCAAGGATACTATCTACCAGATTTGTGGGCGCCGAGATGAGCAATGGGAGATGATTAGCACTAGGAAGGATAGATCAATTGCAGCTTTCATCCAGTAGATAAACCAGCATATTCGCCGCCAGGAAAACCAGATGTGCGCAGGCATGATAGATCTGAAGAAGGCGATGACAAGGATCACGAAGCTTGAGGAAGAACTCAAGGCAACTCGCGAAGATTATGAGGAGGAAATCGTCGTACTAGTGGAGAAGAATGACGATCTGGAAAGGAAGCTAGGAGTATTCATGGGAGACCCCGCGCCAGGAGGAGAAGACGATGAACCCAAGGAGATTCGTTCTGAGGACTACATCATCATCGACGACACTGACTCGGACCCCGACGATAGTGATGATGATTATGAAGACGAAGCTGGAGCAGATATCATGGAGTCTTCGACCAATCAATATTTCTAGTTGACCACCAAAACAGTAGTAGTAGTCTACCATGTATATAGTATAGTCCGAGCACTTTGTAACGATAAGTTCTAGACTGGTTGTATGCCCTTGCTTGATTGATTGAGTGATATGATTGTGTTTGTCTCATGTGCATATGGGTAGTGTTTTCTCACTAGACCTCATTCTATTCTATTCTCTTCCCTCTAAACCCTTAGATGCCTCCGAGACGTGACCCCGAATTTACTTTTCCACCGGAGCTCACTCAGTTGATCCAGCAGCAGAATACCCGGATGCAGTTGTTAGTTCAGAACCAAGGCAACAACAACAACAACAACAACAACAACAACAACAACAACAACAACAACCCACCACCACCACCAGTTGACAATAGCCCGTTTTCTGAGGTTGCAGCCGCCGGTGTTTTCCAGTAGCACCGAGCCAATAGTGGCAGATGATTGGCTCCACGGGATTGGAAGGGAGTTAACCACTGTAGGATACACAGATGCTGAGAGGGTGCGTTTTGCCGCGCACCCATTGGATGGACCAGCAGCCTCATGGTGAGAGAATTACACTGTCACCTATCCTATAGCCACTGTTACATGGGACCAGTTCCAGCAGGCTTTTCGCACCGCCCATGTATCAGCAGGAGCTATGGCCATAAAGAAGCGTGAGTTTCGCAACTTACGCCAAGGAGAACGCACAGTTAGCCAGTATGTGGATGACTTTAGCAAGCTAGCCCGTTATGCCCCAGATGATGTTGCTACGGATGTGTCTAAGCAGGAGAAGTTTTTGGAGGGATTGAATGATGAGCTGAGCATGCAGTTGATGGTAGCAACCTTTAACAACTACCAACAGTTGGTAGATAGAGCTTTCATGATTGAAGGGAAGCAGCAGCAGATTGATAGCAGCAAGAGGAAGTATGGACAAGGGAAGCATAATTCAGGAGCTCAGCAGAGACCCCATTTCACCCCGAACTCGGGAGGACTTGTGCATAACCATGGAGGCCACACTCACAATGGAGGAAGTTCACACAACCATAGTGGCTCCAAGAATGGTAATGGAGGAAGCAACAGACAGAACCGTTCCAACCATCAACGCCCGCCAAGAAAGATCTAAGCCACGTTACTTGCTCCAAGTACCAGAAGACCGGACATTACGCCAATGAATGTCCTGAAGCTAAGAACGGAAACGACAATGGAAGCTCTGGGAAGAAGCCCAACCCTTTCAACATGGGACAAGTGAACCACATTAACATGGAGGAGATTGAAGCCCAGCCAGATGCAGTAATAGGTAAGTTTTTGGTTAAGTCTTTTACTGCAGTCATACTTTTCGATACTGGTGCATCGCGTTCATACATATCAAGGGGATTTGTGGATAAGTATAAACTGCCCACCAAAGTTTTAGTACACCTATGTTAGTGAGCTCACCAGGAGCAGAGTATATGGCAAGCCAAGGATGTTTTCAGATACCGTTGGCCATAGGTAGGCACGTTTTCCCCTCAGACCTGATAATTCTGGAGTCGCAAGGTTTGGATGTGATTCTGGGTATGGATTGGCTATCGATGTATGGAGGAAACATCGATTGCACTAGTAAGTCGATTTTGCTCACCACCCCAGAAGGAAGAAGGATCAAGTATGTATCCCGACATTTGCCGATTAGGACTCAAGTAAATTCCTTAATAGAAGTTGTACAGGAGGAAGTACCAGTGGTAAAGGATTTCCCAGATGTATTTCTAGAAGAGTTGCCAGGCATGCCACCGGATAGAGACATAGAGTTTTTGCCAGGCGCAGGGCCAATATCTAAGAGACCGTATAGGATGCCCGCACATGATTTAGAGGAAATTAAGAAACAGATTAAGGAGTTATTGGATAAAGGATATATTCGCCCAAGTTCGTCACCTTGGGGATCACCAGTACTTCTAGTGGAGTAGAAGGATGGATCGTTAAGGATGGTTGTTGATTATCGTGGATTGAATGAGGTAACAATCAAGAAGAAGTACCCACTGCCGATGATCAATGATTTGTTTGATCAGCTGCAAGGAGCTAAGGTGTTTTCCAAGATCGATCTGTGATCAGGTTACTACCAGTTGAAGATTTGAGAGCAGGATATACCTAAGACATCTTTTACCACAAGGTACAAGCTATATGAGTATATCGTTATGTCATTTGGCTTGACTAACGCACCTGCTTATTTTATGAACATGATGAACAAGGTGTTTATGGAGTTTCTGGATAAGTTCGGCATAGTGTTCATAGATGATATTTTGGTCTACTCGAAAAATGAAGAGGAGCATAAGGAGCACTTGCATTTGGTACTTGGGAGGCTCAGAGAACATCAACTATACGCCAAGTTCAGCAAATGTGAGTTTTGGTTGAAGGAGTTGGATTCCTTGGACATGTTATATCCAGAGAAGGAATAGCAGTGGACCCCAACAAAGTCGTCACTATGACAAATTGGGAGGCACCCACGTCTGTTGGAGAGATACGGAGTTTTCTTGGACTCACAGGATACTACCGGAGATTCATTGAGAATTTCTCGAAGATTGCAAAGCCTATGACGGAGTTGTTAAAGAAGGACACCAAATTCAAATGGACTAAGGAATGTGAGGCCGGTTTTCAGGAATTGAAGAAACGTTTGGTTACATCACCAGTGTTGATTCTGCCAGATCAACGCAAGGATTATGAAGTGTATTGTGACGCCTCTCGTCGAGGACTTGGAGCGATGCTTATGCAGGAAGGAAGAGTTGTTTCATATGCCTCACGACAGCTTAAAACCCATGAGTTAAATTATGCTACGCATGATTTGGAGTTAGCAGTCGTAGTGCATGCGTTGAAGACTTGGGGATATTTTCTCATCGGAAACCATTGTGAGGTATACACGGATCACAAGAGTTTGAAGTATATCTTCACACAGAAGGAGTTGAATCTCAGGCAGAGGAGATGGTTGGAACTCATTAAGGATTATGACATGAAGTTGCACTATCATCCCGGAAAGGCTAACGTAGTAGCCAATGCATTGAGCCGCAAGAGTCATGTCAATACACTCATGACCAGAGAGTTACCCAAGGAGTTAGCAGAAGGCCTTCGTGAGCTATGTTTGGAGATAGTTCCGAGAGGTTATGTAGCAGCTTTGGACATTCAGTCTACTTTGATGGATAAGATCAGAGAAGCGCAGAAGACGGACAAGGAGATCGCCGAGATAAAGAAAAGGATGAGCAAAGGAAAAGCCAAGGGATTTCGGGAGGATGAACACAATACCCTATGGTTTGAGGACCGCGTATATATACCAAATGATCAGGAGATCAGGAAGCTGATTTTACAGGAGGCCCGTGACTCACCATATTCGATTCACCCGGGATATACCAAGATGTACCTGGATCTGAAAGATAGATTCCGGTGGACCGGAATGAAGAAGGATAATGCGGAGTATGTAGCAGTTTGTGATGTATGTCAGAGAGTGAAGGCAGAGCATCAGAAGCCAGCAGGATTGCTGCAACCATTGCCAATACCCGAATGGAAGTGGGATAAGCTAGGAATGGATTTTATCACGGGATTACCTAGGACTCGTTCAGGCTATGACTCGATATGGGTTGTAGTTGATCGCTTGACGAAAGTAGCTCATTTCATCCCAGTGAAGACCACTTACACCAGTGCTAAGTTGGCAAAGATATACATGACCAGGATCGTATGTTTCCACGGAGTTCCGAGAACAATTGTATCAGATAGAGGAACCCAGTTTACCTCAAAGTTTTGGAATCAGTTGCATGAAACTTTGGGAACTAGACTGGAGTTTAGTATAGCTTTTCACCCGCAAACAGATGGACAGACCGAGAGAATCAACCAGATTCTGGAGGATATGTTGAGAGCTTGTGCACTAGATTATGGATCTAGTTGGGATGACAACTTCCCTACCCAGAGTTCTCATACAACAACAGTTACCAAGCCAGTTTGAAGATGGCCCCTTTCGAAGCATTGTACGGAAGAAGGTGCAGCACACCGTTGTTATGGGATGAAGTTGGAGACCGACAGTTGTTTGGACCAGATTTGATTAAAGAATCAGAAGAGAAAGTTAAACTAATTCGCGATAGACTCAAGGTAGCCCAGTCCAGACAAAAGAGCTATGCAGATTCTAAACGCAAGGAGACAGCTTACGAAGTTGGAGACAGAGTGTATCTTCGGGTATCACCACTCCGAGGAGTTAAACGCTTTGGAGTTAAGGGAAAGTTAGCACCACGATTTGTGGGACCACACAAGGTTTTGGAACGTATGGGAGAAGTTGCTTACAAGTTGGAATTGCCCGAAGGATTGACATGACTTCACGATGTATTCCACATTTCTCAGTTGAAGAAGTGCCATGCGGAGATGGCCGATATTCATCTGAGAGATACAGTGCCACTGGAAGCGATATAGTTGGGGTAGCGACTTGACTTACGAGGAGAAGCCAGTCAAGATTCTTGAGTTTGCCAGCCGAGTTACACGTAGCAAAGTTATCAAGTTCTGTAAAGTTCAGTGGAGCCACCATACCGAGGATGAAGCCACCTGGGAGCGAGAAGAAGACCTACGCAAGGACCATCCACACCTATTTTCTAGCCAACCCGAATCTCAAGGGCGAGATTCGTCTTAAGGGGGGTAGGTTTGTAACGTCCCAAATTTTCAATTTGGAATCTTATGCATTAGATCATCATTGCATATCATATTTTATTGGATTGTGCCGTGATCCTAGAAATTCTACACACCTCAAGGACCTACGGAGAGAGTTGGGGATTTCATTATTTTCATATTCGCGCTTTCGCGAATTTTGAAAAGAGGATCATTTGATTTTAATTATTTTCTCGTCGAATATTTCTTTTATAAAAATAAAAGAGAGAGGATAAAATGACTTCCTCAAAATAGAGAAATATCGAATATTTAATATTAAAATCAAATAAGATTTTTATTCGGAGTTTTATCGTTATTTTATTTGAAATAGGAAAAAAACCGATTGTCAAAATTGCATTTTAGGCCCAAATAAATGTTCACCTTATCCGGCTTATTTTTAGAGGACGGGGAAAATTTATTTCAGAATTTTTGGAGTGTGTTTAGTATTTCTTTTCTTTCTTTTTCTGCGTGTCAGAATTATTTATTAAAAAAAACCAACTTGGGCCGCCGTGGGCAACCCGGACTCCGCCCCGCCTAGCGTTTATAAGCCGCCACCCCACCGCAGCCCACCCCAGCCCGTGCCACCGAAACCCTAGCCGCCTCGAGCCTGCCACTGCCCCCGCCGCACCACCTCGCCGGAGTTCGCCGGTGTTGCCGCATATTTTTTTCGTTAGGTTCTTTTTTAGGTAAACCCTAGATCTTTTTTAAAAGATCGGTTTGATTTTTTTCGGTTTATTTTATTTAGCGGACATTCGTCCGTACATTTGTTTTAACGAACGGTTTTCACCGTTTAACCACAGACAGCGAACGTTCATTCGTTAGCCTGTTCGTCAGTTTTTCTTTTTCTTGGATTTTTTCGCGATTATTTTCGATCGTGATTTCTGATCCGATTTTCGTTCTAGTATAACTTTTCGCTCGTTTATCGGAATCAGGCGATTCAAGCGCCTAGAGTTTCATCTCAAAACCCTCTTTCCGTTTAATCAACTTAAACAAGTTTTTCCTACTGTAAAATTTGACTTTACTCCAGATTAGTAAACGAAGCTTTTTTCTTTCGCAGTTTGAGTTTCGTTGCTCCGTTTGCTTTGATTCTTTTTGCAAACCGGAGTTCTTAAGTTGAACTTTCTGGTTAGACTTCTCATTTGAGTTTATCTGTGCCTTTGCTTGATTGCTTATTGTATGCTTGTTTGATTGCGATAGAGTACCCGGAGTGCGAAGCGTGCTACAACGAGTCTCTAGGTTTCACGAATCATCAGGAAGGCAAGTAACACTTTGATCATACCTCTTTACTACCCAATTTTTATTACATTAGATCAACCCTCAAACAATTGCATGGTTAGGATCTGAATAAATTGTGGGTTGGGAAGTAGATGAGGTAGTACCTATTCACCTATTTCATTATCAAACCCTGGGAGTTACTTCTACGTTATGCTTATATTGCCATGCTATGCTCGTAGACGTGGATTGGGTTTGAGTGTATTCCATGACAGATTGTGAGGTTGTTTACTTAATTGTTCAACTTAAGGTGGCAACTTTAATACACATCTGGGTGGATTGAGGCACCTGGGGAACCCAATGATTGCCTGTATTTTTGGAAATCCCAGGGTACCATGTGATTTTCCTATGGACCGCCACCCAGACTCAAAGGGATCATAAGATTATTCATGCTGGAAACTTCCGTGTGCAGCCACATGCCATTATGGGCTCTAACATAGTTGATTAAGTCGTGTGAACTCTTACGGTGGTAGACTAGCAGATGTAGGGGATGTAGGTGTACCGGTCTACCCATCATAAGGTGCTAACGCTTCTGAAAGACTGTGTCTCGGTCATCCGTTTCTCAAACAACTTGTAGTGCGAGAAATCCAACGAAGGAGATCGAGTCTTGTGGGGAAAAGTGCATAAACCTCTGTACAGTGTACAAACTAATCATGGTTAGCCGTGTCCCCGGTTATGGACATCTTGAGTATGTAGTACTTGGATTATCATGTGGATCTCATCACTCTAAATTAATTTTGTTGGGTTAATGATTACTTTTAATTGGGATTGAGAGGGAGTTTACCTTCTCAATGTTTTCAACCAACTTTGTAGTTAAATAAAATATATTCCTTTGCAGTAGGGAAAAAATGGCTTTTCGCAAAACCTATTAACCATACAGCCTCCACCAGCCATATATGCATGTAGTGATAGCTTTACATTGTTCATTACTCTCTTGTGTTACAATTGCCATCATATTACATGTGATGACCCATTTTGGGCTGCAACGTATCATGTTACAGACTTTTCAGACGACGAGTAAGGAACCTTAGATCGTGGTCTTTCACTCAGTGATGCCGTTGGAGTTGATGGACTCACTATATCTTCCAAGCCTTCCGATGTTATTGTATTAGATGGCCTTAAGCCATATTTATTGTAATAATTTCTCTTTTGAGACATTCGATGTAATAAGTGTGTGATTGCTTGTAACGCCCCGAGACTGATGTGCCAGTTGTCGTCCAGTTATTCACCGTCGTTGCCATGTCATTTTCTTGCGTGTTGCATCGTGCCATGTCATCATGTGCATTACATCATCATGTTTTTCAAAACTTGCATCCGTCCCGGTCTCCTCGTTCCTTCCGTTGTCCGTTCTGAGCCCAGACACACTTGCTCGCGCCCGCGGCATGTCCGAAATATTATTTTATAAGTGGCCGAAAAATGTTCTCGGAATGGGATGAGAGTTGGCGTGCAGTCTTGTTATAGTGTAGGTAGACTGCCTGCCAAGTTTCATCACAATCGGAGTTCGTTTGACGCCCCAACGATTAACTATAGCGACATTATAGTCGGTCTAACATCAGACGTTTTCGGTCTCCGGAAATAGATGCCGGGCCCTCTCTCTCTCTTCTCCCCCTCGCAGTCTCGCCACAGCCCCCTAATCCGTCCTCCTTCCCCTCTTCGCTTCCGGAGTTGTCCGATGCGACCGCACGGTCCGAAACCCTCTCTGCTCAGTGCATCAAACCCCCTCGCGCGCGCGTCCGAAAAGTTGTCCCGGACCCGACCCGAGCAGTCGTCACCGTTGGGTCCGGAACATCCCCAAACGTCTACAAAACGTCACCGTTTTCTTATTTGGACTTCTTAGCTATTTTATTCGCGATCGTTCAATTGCGATCGGAGGGACGATATACCCCTAAGTCTAACCCACCTACCTGCTATATAACCAGACCAAACCCTAAAATCTAGGGAGATGTCCCATCCATTCCATCACCGCGCCGCCACTCCACCCGGTCTCTCCTTCCACCTCGGGATCTTCCCAGATCCAAATTTTCCCCTCCTCGATTTCAGCCACCAGCCAACCATCGCTCTCCACTGCTCCTTCTCGATCCAGAGCTCACGCCCCGACCCAAATTCTTCTCGGTCTCCACCCGTGCAGCCTCCTCCCTCCTGCTCGTGCCGAGGGTTTGTCTCGAGCGCTGCCGCAAGTAGCAGCAGCCATTGGAGGCCCAGAGCCGCTCCTTTTCTCCGTCCGCAGCACCAGGAGCCCGAGCTCCATCTTCTACGTCCGCTTCCGAGTGAGAGGAGCTCGCTGCTCGGGCTCGAGCATGCAGCCCAGTCCCATGGCGCCCTCCCGAGGTCCTCCCGTCCATGCCTCCACTCGTCCTCATCGCCCTCCTTCTTCATCGGAGCATCACCGGACCAACAGCTCCATCGCGCACGCCCGCCGCCGGCAAAAGACCCAGGATCCTCGTGGCCGCCCGACCCCCTGCTGCTTCGCGCTGCCGTCGGAACCTCGCATCCACCACCAGATCCGGCCGGCCTCCGCCGCCCTTGCTTGTTCCCAGCCGGATCCCACTCCAAGACCCTCGCCGGAGTCGCGCCCAAGTCCTCGTCCTCGCCATTCCCTGCTGCGGCCTCTGCTACAACGAGCAGGTCGCTCGTCCCGTGCCCGCTCGCGTTGACCAAGCCAGCGCCAGGCTCAGCCTGCTTCTTCGCCAAGGCCCAGCGCCTCTACATCCCCCAGCCAGCCTCAAAGGCCCAACATGAGCAGCCCAGATCCAGCTAATCCGGCCTGTAGTATTTTTTTCCTTAGCTGCGATTTTATCTATT
The DNA here is from genome assembly GCF_018294505.1 of Triticum aestivum. Classification (NCBI taxonomy): domain Eukaryota; kingdom Viridiplantae; phylum Streptophyta; class Magnoliopsida; order Poales; family Poaceae; genus Triticum; species Triticum aestivum. The sequence goes on from NC_057797.1 coordinate 480,573,891, forward strand.
TCCAGGGATTTGCACTTTTGCAGATCAGCCCTTAAACTTCATGCATTTCATTCCTCTCATCCGGTGCATCACATGTAAAAAGTTTATATATGAAAAATGCTTAAAATTGTGTCTAGTTTCATAATATGTCACTTTCATCCATGTATAAAATGTTTAAAATGCTGTTTGGTTAAATTTGCTCCTATGCCATGCTAAAATGGTTTAATTCATAACTAAATAACCGTAACTCGGAATTTAATAATCTTTATATGTAAATGGGGTAGAAAAATTCCTAGTTTAACTTGGGTCACTTACTTTGCATGTTTAATAACTCTAAAATTATGATTAGGGTAGAACAGTACCAAATCTATAATATGCATATGAGGATTTTTTCGGAATTGTTGTTCGGTGCTTCCGGCCTCATTTAAACTTGACTAGATAGGTAGTTTTACTTTGCTTCACCCTCTTGCCATGTTTTAACAACATTTAATATTGTTGGGTACATAAACGAGATCGAACTAAATAACTTGAATGTGGTGATTCATCTATATGCAACCCGTTGCATATTGAGCTCCACTTAATTTGTAGGATTGTTTGTGCACTTTGCCATGCCATGCCTCATTAAACCGGACATGCATCATACCTGTTTGCGCATCATGCCATGTTATGTGGTGGTTGTTACTATGTTGTTTGCTTTCTTTCCGGTGTTGCTTCTTCGGGTTGGTTCCGATAACGTCGTGTGTGTGAGGATCCATTCGTTTACGTCCGTTTGTATCCTTCATGGGCTCGTTCTTCTTCCTTGCGGGATCTCAGGCAAGATGATCATACCCTCGAAATCACTTCTATCTTTGCTTGCTTAGTTGCTCGCTCTTTTTCTATGCCTATGCTGCGATGCCTACCACTTGCTTATCATGCCACCCATATTGTTGAACCAAGCCTCTAACCCACCTTGTCCTAGCAAACCGTTGTTTGGCTATGTTACCGTTTTGCTCAGCCCCTCTTATAGCGTTGTTAGTTGCAGGTGAAGATTGAAGTTTGTTCCTTGTTGGAACATGGAGATGTTGTTCCTTGTTGGAACATGGTTATTAGTTGGGATATCATTATATATCTTATTTAATTAATGCATCTATATACTTGGTAAAGGGTGGAAGGCTCGGCCTTATGCCTGGTGTTTTGTTCCACTCTTGCCGCCCTAGTTTCTGTCATATCAGTGTTATGTTCCCGGATTTTGCGTCCCTTACGCGGTTGGGCTATTATGGGAACCCCTTGACAGTTCGCCTTAAGTAAAGCTCTTCCAGCAATGCCCAACATTGGTTTTACCATTTGCCACCTAGCCTTTTCTTTTCCCTTGGGAGTCGCGCTCCTGAGGGTCATCATTATTTTACCCCCCCGGGCCAGTGCTCCTCTGACTATTGGTCCGACCGAGCAGACTGCAGGGCCACCTCGAGGCAACTTGAGGATTGGTTTTACTCGTAGGATGTCTCATCTGAGTGTGCCCTGAGAAAGAGATATGTGCAGCTCCTATCGGGATTTGCTGGCACATTCGGGCGGTGTTGCTGGTTTAGTTTTACCCTGTCGAAATGTCTTGTAGAACCGGGATACCGAGTCTGATCAGAATGTCTCGGGATGAGGTCTATTCCTTCGTTGACCGTGAGAGCTTGTGATGGGCTAAGTTGGGACACCCCTGCAGGGATTTGAACTTTCGAAAGCCGTGCCTGCGGTTATGGGCAGATGGGAATTTGTTAATGTCCGGTTGTAGATAACTTGAACCTTAACTTAATTAAAATACATCAACCGCGTGTGTTACCGTGATGGTCTCTTTCCGGTGGAGTCCGGGAAGTGAATACGGTGTTGGAGTTATGTTTGACGTGGGTTGTTCTAGGATCACTTCTTGATCATAGTTTCTCGATCGCGCTTTGCCTTCTCTTCTCGCTCTCATTTGCGTATGTTAGCCACCATATATGCTAGTCGCTTGCTGCAGCTCCACCTCATACCTTTACCTTACCCATAAGCTTAAATAGTCTTGATCGCGAGGGTGCGAGATTGCTGAGTCCCTGTGGCTCACAGATACTTCCAAAACCAGCTTGCAGGTCCCGATGAGTCCGTGCAGATGACGCAACCAAGCTCAAGAGGAGCTCGATGAAGATCTTGTCCTTTGTGTTGTTTTGTTCTAGTTGATCAGTAGTGGAGCCCAGTTGGGGTCGATCGGGGACCTTGTCGCATTTGGGGTTCTTCTTTTATTTTGGCTCCGTAGTCGGGCCCTGATTGTACTTGGTTGATGTAATGCTTTATTCATGTAATTGTGTGAAGTGGCGATTGTAAGCCAACTATGTATCTCTTTCCCTTATGTATTACATGGGTTGTGTGAAGATTACCTCACTTGCAACATTGCTTTCAATGCGGTTATGCCTCTAAGTCATGCTTCGACACGTGGGAGATATAGCCGCATCGAGGGTGTTACATTGCTACTCTGTTATAAATCCTTAAGTACTGTGCGTGTCAGCATTACCGATCCAGGGATGACACTGATGCACAGAGATCATACTGTTTGAGGTCTGGTCGCTACATGAACTTTCTAGTATTCACATGTGTAATTCTTTCCCTTTTTATATATTTGAAGTGGAAGGCGTCAGGCAATATTGTGTACAACCGTCCTGCTGCAGTGTTGTGTGGCAGCTCTGATGCAGGGCCTAGTATTCATGCTAGGTTCTACGAGCCTATCTGTAGCTAGCTTCCTGCCTGTGATGATGATCCTCCCCCTACTTGTGGTTTCACGGCTCATCGGATGTTTGATAATAGAAGCTCTTCTAAGCAGACATTTGTCGACGGCAAAAAACACGAGGAGATTGATGAGCTTGTTATGAAGGTTTTGAAGTTAACTAAAGATTTTCCAACCTCTGGTGATAGGTTGAGGACAGTTGCTGGATTTTTCCCTACTAGCCATCGCCCCCGTGAAGAAGATATTGTTGCTGCTCACAACTTTGATTGTGCTGTGGTTGAAAGCTTGAAGATTGCAGTGACGAATATTCGGTCTTCATATGCTCAGTTGAAACATTCACAGGAAGAAAAATGCGCTCGGTATGAGAAGGATGCTGAGCACATTTTGGATGAAATGAACCGACAAGACGCTGGCACCGGCGGTGATAATGTGCGATGTCTGTTTTTCTCCTTTTTAACCTATTTTGTTTATTTTGTGGACTGCTCCTCACTCTTTGTTTTTGTCGTAAGCTGGAGTGGAATCTGATGGTGTTCATGCATCTAGGGACGATGGAATTGGTGAGGTATAAGTACTTTCCCATGCCTGTTCTGCTATGTGCTTCTCTTCTGGAACTTGTATTTTTTGCTTTCCATTTTATTTTATTTTTGTGTACCTCAGGATTGTAAAATGTGTACTGCTTGTGCATAGTTGAAGTTTTTTTTCCTTTTTGGGTCGTTACCATCTTATTTCATTTTGGTTTGTTATACGCCGTAGACTGGAGTTGCTTCTTGTGATGTGCACAAGGATTCATACGAAGGCTCTGAGAAGGATGAGGACTTGGCTGATGCGTCGTCCCCTCCGGATGTTGTAGCTGATAAGGTTTAGTGGAATTACTTTTTATGTTAGTGGTTTATAATCTAATTTTTGTTGTTGTTATATGCTAGACGTACGTTGTTTTGTTCAATCAGATGCATTTCTTTTACATATGTGTAGTTTTACATGTGTGAGCTTCAGTCTTTAACAGAAGTGAACTGCAGTTCTTTTACATATGTGGGCTACAGTCTTTTACATAAGTGAAATGTGTGTTGTTGTGTTAATTCTTCCCTCGCTCATTTGTGTTATTGTGGCTTTTTTTAAAACTATTTGCAGCTTGGAGATGAAAACGTAGAAGTTTGTCAATCGGTTGGCGTTGTTCGTGTTGATGTGAATCAGGGGGATTGTGTTGTTGTTGGTGGTGATAGTGTGAATTCTTCTGTATCAGTTGATGTTGACACTACAAAAAAAAAGACACATCCATGACATTTTGGGCCGAACAAAATTTCTTTTGTCATACATATGACACTTCTATGACGATAATTGTGACAAAACCCGGTATCATCATAGATGTGGTGGGCTCCTACTTCTATGACAAAAAATCATGACAGAAAATGGGCTTTTCGTCCTGGGCGGGCCGGAGACGCAGCTGCATGACATTCTTTGGGCCGTCCATGACGGAAAAAACCATGGTAGAAGCGAGGGGGAGGAAAATTTCGGGGAGTTCCCGGTTACGGTGGGAGGTCGGGGACCGAGCGATGCGCGTTTCTCTCGTACACGTACACGCGTGTGTGCGAGGCGTTGGCTCTAACTGAACATGAGCGAGGCGTTGGGCTCTAACTGAACCCGAGCGATTGCACTGCAGGCTACGCGTTACTGTACCCGAGCGATCGGTCGATGGCTGTTAACTGAACCCGATCGAGTGATTCCTTCGCTACTGCTGCTAACTGAAGCCGATCGATGGGATGAACAGTGAGCGTTGTGGGGGAGGGGGGCTGGATGAACAGTAGACAGTGGAGGGGTGCCCGTGGAGGGGTGGATGAACAGGACCCCGTGGTGTGGAGGGCTGGATGAACAGTAGATGGTGGAGGGGTGGTTGAACAGGACCCCGTGGTGTGGAGGGCTGGATGAACAGTAGACGGTGGAGGGGTGCCCGTGGAGGGGGGGTTGAACAGGACCCCATGGTGTGGAGGGCTGGATGAACAGTAGACGGTGGAGGGGTGGTTGAACAGTAGCCGGTGGAGTAGCGCGCGGTGGAGGCTGGATGAACAGGAGCCCATGGAGGCTGGATGAACAGGAGCCCATGGAGGCTGGAGGAGGTCGACGGTGGAGATGAACAGTATCCCGTGGAGTCCCGTTTTGCGGTACGCCACATCCCTCCCGATGAACAGGACCCCCGTTTCGACCGTAGCGCTCCAACACAAGTCTGTTTCATCTGTTTTGCGGTACGCCACACCCCTCCCGATCAACAGGACCCCCATTTCGACCGTAGGAGGTCCGTTTCCTCCGTTTTGCAGTACGCCACACCCCTCCCGATCAACAGGACCCCCATTTCGACTGTAGGAGGTCCATTTCCTCCATTTTGCGGTACGCCACACCCCTCCCGATGAACAGGATCCCGTTTCGAACGTGGCCGGTCGAACACAAGGCCGTTTCCCCCGTTCTCCGCTACGCGAGGCCTCGTTTCCATCGCCTGTTCCGTCCAAGCCCTCCCGATGAACACGACGCATTTCGTTGCCTCCCCATGAACACGACGCATTCCGTTGCCTCCCCATGAACACGACGCATTCCGTTGCCTCCCCATGAACTCGACGACGACGCTGTTTCTCCGTTCCGACCCAGCCATGTACACGAGCCCTCGCCGTACGTATGCGCGAGTAGGCGTTCGAGACCCCGCCCGTATGTACACATATGTGGCCGTATTTTCTTTCTTGCACCCTGACCGCTGTACGTATGTGTAAATGCTACGTGCGCGCCTCTACTACGACACGTGCGTGCCTCTACATCGACCAGTATATATGTACGTACACGTTCGCGACCAGAATGACAATGCTACATACGCTTCGACCAGGTGGGTCCCGACTGTTAGGCACTTCCTTGCGTGCGAAGATGTAGCTGGTGGGTCCCAGCAGTCAGGGGGGCGAATCGTTTTGTTTTTTTTTGCCCGGACGCACTTCCTTGCGTGCAAAGGTGTAGCTGGTGGGTCCCAGCAACTAGGAGGAAACATTTTTTTCACGAAATACGATGGCCCATCTGGTGGGTCCCCGCTGTCAGGTGGAGGAATAATTATTTTGCACGTAATAAGGAGGCACTGCCTTGTTGCGGCCATGGACCCAACTGTCAGCCTCTCCACGTACAGTCCACGTCCGATGGAAGTCGTTCCTTGACCACGTTGACCACGCCGCGTCGAGAGCACCAGGGCGGTGGACGACGGCGAGGCCTAGGAAGGGGACGACGGGGAGCCGGGGAAGACGCGGCAGTGGAAGCCCGCTTGGAGAGGAGTATGAGGGTTCACTGGTTCGGCTGCAGTGTGAGGCTGCCATCACCGCAGGGCCTGGCCAACAGTGGGAATAGTAGGGGCGGTGAGGCCTCCGCGGCAGCACAGCCGGCCACGGGAGGCAGGAGCATGCGGCACGACCGGCGCTGCTTTGGACGGCTGGAGCAAGAAGACCAGAGGTTGAAGAAGCACTACGGCCATTGGATGGACATCGTACGATCACTGGAGCTAGAATCGTTCATATTGACTAAAGTTGACAAAGGCACCTGTCCCAGTCAACTTAGTAGGCCCACAAGTCAGCCTTCCACCATGGTGGGTCCCAGCTAGAAGGGCGAGTATTCATTTTTTTTGTGCGTAATAAGGAGGCACTTCCGGTGGGTCAGAGCTGACAGTGGGAGGAACATTTTTTTCGCGAAATATGTTGTCCCGTCCGATGGGTTCGAGTAGTCAGGGGGAAACGTTTTTTCGCGAAATAAGGTGGCCCATCCGGTGGGTCCCTATTGTAAGGTGGATGAATAATTATTTTGCGCGTAATAAGGAGGCACTTCCTTGCGGCCGCCTGGACCCAGCTGTCAGCCTCTCCACGTACAGTACTCGTCCATTCGAAGTCGGTCGTTGACCACGTTGACCACGCCGCGCCGAGAGCACCAGGGCGGTGGTCTGGACGATGGCGATGCCTAGGAAGGGGACGACGCGGAGCCAGGGAAGACGCAGCAGTGGAAGCCCGCGCGGAGAGGAATACGAGGGTTCACTGGTTCGGCTGCGGTGTGAGGCTGCCGTCACCGCAGAATAACAGGGGGTGTGGTTGAGTGGAGGGATGGCCTGGCCAGCGGTGGGAGTAGTATGGGGGCGGTGAGGCCTCCGCGGCAGCACAGCCGGCCACCGGAGGCAAGAGCAGGCGGCACGACCGGCGCTGCTTTGGGCGGCTGGACCAAGAAGACCAGAGGTTGAAGAAGCACCATGGCCGTTGGATGGACATCGTACGGTCACTAAAGCTAGAAACGTTTATTATTGACTAAGTTGACAAAGCCCTTGGTACGCTCCAACTTAGTAGGCTCATAGGTCAGCCTCCGAAAAGGTGCGCCCCAGATGTCAGGGGGAGGAATCATTTTTTGGGCGGCCGAAGCTAAGAATATCCGAGATTGAAGAAGAAGCACGACATCCGTTGGAAAGACATCCAACGGCCACTGCTGCTAGAACCGTGTGTTGACTATAATAAGTTGGCAAAGCCTTGCATACGCGTCAACTTATTTTTTTAGGGGACGCGTCACTTAGTAGGCCCACAAGTGTGTGGCAGAGAACTTATAGCCCATTTGCATTTTGTAAGAACGTACCGCCCATTTTGGAATTCTAATGGAATTTACAATAGCCCATTTACAGTTTGTTAAAAGTACAGCCCATTTTCTAGCTAGGACAATGATTAATAATTTTAATCAACTGTTGAAGACAGAATTCAATAAAAAAATTCCACATTTTGATGGGCTCCAAAATATTTTTATCCCGAAATTTCTAGTCAGATTAAATATAAATTTGTATTACATAAAAATCCAATGAAACATTGCACGCGCAACAATGACAATTTAAGATTTTCAAAATCCATAAATAATATTTTATAAACTAATTTCGTGTTTGGTGCGTTTTTTTTATAGTTACTGACCAGTTTTTATAATTACATCCCATTTATTATTTTTTAAATCCCATTTTCCTGTTAAGCCTAATGCATCCCTCCTAGGAAAGATTTGCAGCCCAGCGGGGCGGAGAATAACAAGTTGACCTTGCCTGGGTATTCCTCAAAAAGACGTATAGCTGGGCTAGCCATTTTCATCTTGAAAAAATTAGTATCTTGGCTGGATATCTGGCCTAGGCTAGACGGGCCACAGCCCGCCCAGTTAATACCCTGCTCTCCTCTGAACAACAATGAAATCATCGCCAAGAAAAACTCTATAGTGCTCATGCCTAAAAAACACAAATACTGCTCGAGCTGCTTGGTCCCAGCTGTCGGCCGCACCTTGTTCAATTCTCTCGTTTATACTGACTACATAGGTTAACAATGGTGTGGGACCATGATGTCAGGAAACCAAGAGAAAGCAAAAAAATATAGTTGTACATAATAAGGAGGCACTTGCATAAATACGGCTATGGCCCTAGTGGGTCCGCAGTGTCATCCAGTCAAAATAAAGTCATCTCCTAAATCGTCATGTTCGTTGACGATGTTAACAGTGCTCGGCGCCACGACGAGTGCAACAACTCGAAGGACAATGGAGAGGGCCTCGCGGGCCCTACGGATGGTCTGATACAGCGCCCGCTACTCATTCAGGAAGCCAGGATCATCGGACACCTATGAGCACCTTCGAGAAACTGAGACGACATGAAACGGTAAGGCCACGCTTGGGAGCTCTGGTTTATTTCAAACCTGTATTAACATACAAGTGTAATTTACTCGTCATCGAAAACAACACGTAAAATATAGGCGTAATGAAACCGAGGGCCCGAGGTCTGTAAGTAAAACTGGCGGGTTACGCGTGTAATTTGAGAGACCAGTGTATATTTTACGAGCACTGCTATATGGACGACATTACCAGACGATACATGCACGACGTGCGTATCATGCCATCCATGGGCAAGGCTGAAACAGCAGCTAACGGCTGGATTAGCAATCGTCCGAGTGTCGTTCAACGTTTTTATCGTGTGTCAAGTACTTCCGATATTTTACTAGTCGAAATCGACCAACCAAGTGCCTTCGCCCGAGACCATCTGCTTTAATTTACAAGCGTCAGCTTTACAAGCGGTTTTGGTTGGAAAAACGACGATCCAATCACGGCCTAATATCATGAGTTGGTCGGAAGATCATATGGTTTCACATCTAACCTACCCGACTTGTCATATAGGCTATGAGTGAAACATCAGACGATGAACTTCTTAAGCACGGAAACAACAGAAGAGGATGATCTTCTTAACAAGCAAATCACTGGCATAAGATGGACATGCAAAACAATACGAAGCATTATTCTTAGGAGGCACGATGAACAGCTCGTGATGCCGCATGCCACAACATTCCAAGGTCAACTTTGCAATCAAACACAAGGCCTGGCATTACATAGACAATATTCAGAACAAACTCTTAACACAGGAATATCTCAGTAGAGTAACTATTTACTTCTAAACTGAACACCGGAATAGGAAAAAACACTCGATGCTGCTCACAGCAAGGGCATCCCACTCAAAAATATCAAATGCATGTCTTCTGGCTAACATCAATGAGCAAATTTTGACAAGGTTTTCCAATTCCAATATATTAAACTAACATCTTCTTGCTAACATCAATGATTAAACTTTGACAAGCTTTTCCCATTCAAAATATGTAATGCCTATGATCGTGGAGTCCTGTCGTAGCTTTTGTACTTGTTTGGGCACTTTTTGCCCAGGGCACTCCACGTGTTGTTAAATTGCCAATGGTCTTTACAGACTAGTCATGTCACAGGTGTCTAATAATACTCTGTAAAGCTTCTTGGTCATTCCTTCTATAATGTAGCGCAAACAGTGACTGCTTCTTTCTACAAAGTGGAACGACCAACTAGACCCAGTAATGCAATAGTTTGCCTTACACATTGGCTCCTTTTGTGCAGTTCAACTAAAATCGAAGTCGGAATAAAACCGAGCTTTAATTTTGATATCCCACTAAGCAACAATAGGTATAAGGGAAACCATTACTAAGAAATAACGGTTGATGACTGATACGTCTCCAACGTATCTATAATTTTTGATTGCTCCATGCTATATTATCTACTGTTTTGGACTATATTGGGCTTTATTTTCCACTTTTATATTATTTTTGGGACTAACCTATTAACCGGAGGCCCAGCCCAGAATTGCTGTTTTTTTGCCTATTTTAGTGTTTCGAAGAAACGGAATATCAAACGGAGTCCAAACGGAATAAAATCTTTGGGAATGTGATTTTCTCACCGAGCGTGATCCAGGAGACTTGGACCCTGCTCCAAGGAACAAAAGAGGCGGTCATGAGGGTGGGGGGCGCCCCCCTGCCTCGTGGGCCCCTCGTTGCTCCTCCGGCGTACTTCTTCCTCCTATATATACACACGTACCCCTAAACAATCAGAACGGGAGACAAAAACCTAATTCCACCGCCGCAACTTTCTGTATCCATGAGATCCCATCTTGGGGCCTGTTCCGGAGCTCCGCCGGAAGAGGGCCGTCATCACGGAGGGCTTCTACATCATCCTAGCCCCTCCGATGAAGTGTGAGTAGTTTACCTCAGACCTTCGGGTCCATAGTTAGTAGCTAGATGGCTTCTTCTCTCTCTTTGAATCACAATACAAAGTTCTCCCCCTCTCTCGTGGAGATCTATTCGATGTAATCTTCTTTTTGTGGTGTGTTTGTTGAGACCGATGAATTGTGGGTTTATGATCAAGTCTATCTATGAATAATATTTGAATCTTCTCTGAATTCTTTTATGTATGATTGGTTATCTTTGCAAGTCAGTTCGAATTATCCGTTTGGTTTGGCCAACTAGATTGGTAGTTCTTGCCATGGGAAAAGTGCTTAGCTTTGGGTTCGATCTTGCGGTGTCCTTACCCAGTGACAGAAGGGGCATCAAGGCATGTATTGTATCGTTGCCATCGAGGATAACAAGATGGGGTTTATTTCATATTGCATGAATTTATCTCTCTACATCATGTCATCTTGCTTAAGGCGTTACTCTGTTTTTAACTTAATACTCTAGATGCATGCTGGATAGCGGTCGATGAGTGGAGTAATAGTAGTAGATGCAGAATCGTTTCGATCTACTTGTCATGGACGTGATGCCTATATACATGATCATGCCTAGATATTCTCATAACTATGCTCAATTCTGTCAATTGCTCAACAGTAATTTGTTCACCCACTGTAGAATACTTATGCTTTTGAGAGAAGCCACTAGTGAAACCTATGGCCCCTGGGTCTATTCTCAATATATCAATCTCCATTACTTTAATCTTGCTTTGCTTTTTATTTTGCTTTTACTTTTTACTTTGCATCTTTATACCAAAAATACCAAAAATATTATATCTATCAGATCTCACTCTCGTAAGTGACCGTGAAGGGATTGACAACCCCTAATCGCGTTGGTTGCGAGTTGCTATCGCTTTGGGCAGGTACGAGGGACTTGAGCGTGGGCTCCTACTGGATTGATATCTTGGTTCTCAAAAACTGAGGAAAATACTTACGCTACTCTGCTGCATCATCCCTTCCTCTTCGGGGAAAACCAACGCAAGCTCAAGACGTAGCAAGAAGGATTTCTAGCGCCGTTGCCTGGGAGTCTACGCAAAAAGTCAACATACCAAGTACCCATCACAATCCCTATCTCCCGCATTACATTATTTGCCATTTGCCTCTCGTTTTCCTCTCCCCCAATTCACCCATGCCGTTTTATTCTCCCTCTCTCTCTCTATCCCCACTCTCTATTTGGCTCTTTTTGCCCGTTTGCTTTTGTTTGCTCGTGTGCTAGTTTGCTTGCTTGTCGCGATGGCTCAAGATACTACTAAATTGTGTGACTTCACCAATACCAATAATAATGATTTCCTTAGCACTCCGATTGCTCCTCTTACCGATGCTGAATCTTGTGAAATTAATACTGCTTTGTTGAATCTTATTATGAAAGATCAATTCGCCGGCCTTCCTAGTGAAGATGCCGCTACTCATCTGAATAGCTTCGTTGATTTATGTGATATGCAAAAGAAAAAAGATGTCAATAATGATGTTGTTAAATTGAAGATATTTCCTTATTCGCTTAGAGATCGTGCTAAAGCTTGGTTTTCGTCTTTGCCTAAGAATAGTATTGATTCATGGAACAAGTGCAAAGATGCTTTTATCTCTAAGCATTTTCCTCCCGCTAGGATCATCTCTCTTAGAAACGATATTATGAACTTTAAACAACTTGATCATGAACATGTTGCACAAGCTTGGGAGAGAATGAAATTAATGATACGTAATTGCCCTACTCACGGTTTGAATTTGTGGATGATTATACAAAAAATTTATGCCGGATTGAATTTTGCTTCTAGAAATCTTTTAGGTTCGGCCGCGGGAGGCACTTTTATGGAAATCACTTTAGGAGATGCTACTAAACTCCTAGATAATATTATGGTTAATTATTCTCAATGGCATACTGAAAGAACTTCTAATAAAAAAGTGCATGCGATAGAAGAAATCAATGTGTTGAGTGGAAAGATGGATGAACTTATGAAATTATTTGCTACTACGAGTGTTTCTTCTGATCCTAATGATATGCCTTTGTCTACTTTGATTGAGAATAACAATGAATCTATGGATGTGAATTTTGTTGGTAGGAATAATTTTGGTAACAACGCTTATAGAGGGAATTTTAATCCTAGGCCATATCCTAGTAATCCTTCTAATAATTATGGTAATTCCTACAACAACTCTTATGGAAATTATAATAAGATGCCCTCTGAATTTGAGAATAGTGTTAAAGAGTTTATGAATTCACAAAAGAATTTTAATGCTTTGCTTGAAGAGAAATAGCTTAAAGTTGATGATTTGGCTAGAAACATTGATAGAATTTCTCTTGAGGTTGATTCTTTAAAGCTTAGATCTATTCCTCCTAAACATGATATCAATGAGTCTCTCAAAGCCATGAGAATTTCCATTGATGAGTGCAAAGAAAGAACCGCTAGGATGCGTGCTTCCAAAGATGCCTTTATTAAAGCGTGTTCCTCCAATTCCTATGAAAATCAAGATGAAGATCTAAAAGTTATTGATGTGTTCCCTATTAAATCTTTGTTTTGCAATATGAATCTTGATTAAACTGAATATGATCTTCCTTTACCTAGAAGGTGTTCTAAAAATTCGGAGTATTTAGATCTTAATGATGAAATTGATGAAAGTGGGATTGAAAGAAATAAAAATCTAGATGTTGCTAAACCCACTATATTGGATTTCAAGGAATTTAATTATGAAAGTTGCTCTTTAATTGATTGTATTTCCTTGTTGCAATCCGTGCTAAATTCTCCACATGCTTATAGTCAAAATAAAGCCTTCACCGAACATATTGTTGATGCCTTGATGCAATCTTATGAAGAAAAACTTGAGTTGAAAGTTTCTATCCCTAGAAAACTCTATGATGAGTGGGAACCAACTAATAAATTAAAATTAAAGATCATGAGTTTTATGCTTTGTGTGATTTGGGTGCTAGTGTCTCTACTATTCCCAAGACTTTGTGTGATTTGCTAGATTTCCGTAATTTTGATGATTGCTCTCTAAACTTGCATCTTGCGGATTCCACTATTAAGAAACCTATGGGAAGGATTAATGATGTTCTTATTGTTGCAAATAGGAATTATGTGCCCATAGATTTCATTGTTCTTGATATAGATTGCAATCCTTCTTGCCCTATTATTCTTGGTAGACCTTTCCTTAGAACGGTTGGTGCGATTATTGATATGAAGGAAGGGAATATTAGATTTAAATTTCAGTTAAAAAGGGAATGGAACACTTTCCAAGAAAGAAAATAAAATTACCATATGAAACTATCATGAGAGCCACTTATGGATTGCCTACCAAAGATGGCAATACCTAGATCTATCCTCGCTTTTATGCCTAGCTAGGGGCGTTAAACGATAGCGCTTGTTGGGAGGCAACCCAATTTTATTTTTATTCCTTGATTTTTGCTCCTGCTTAGTAAAAAATAAATTATTTATCCTCTGTTTTGGTTGTGTTTTTTGTGTTTAATTAGTGTTTGTGCCAAGTAGAACCGTTGGGAAGACTTGGGGAAAGTCTTGTTGAACTTGCTGTAAAAACAGAAACTTTAGCGCTCACGAGAACTGCTGTCATTTTTATTTGGAGAGTGCTATTTAGTTAATTATTTTTTCAGATGATTAATAGATAAATTAGTCACGTCCAGAAATTTATTTTAGAATTTTTGGGGTTCCAGATCTTGCGCTAGCAACAGATTACTACAGACTGTTCTGTTTTTGACAGATTATGTTTTTCGTGTGTTGTTTGCTTATTTTGATGAATCTATGGCTAGTAAAATAGTTTATAATCCATAGAGAAGTTGGAATACAGTAGGTTTAACACCAATATAAATAAATAATGAGTTCATTACAGTACCTTGAAGTGGTCTTTTGTATTCTTTCGGTAACGGAGCTGACAAGTTTTCTATTTTGAGTTTTGTGTTGTGAAGTTTTCAAGTTTTGGGTGAATTCTTTTGATGGATCATGGAACAAGGAGTGGCAAGAGCCTAAGCTTGGGGATGCCCATGGCACCCCCAAGATAATCCAAGGACACCAAAAAGTCAAAGCTTGGGGATGCCCCGGAAGGCATCCCCTCTTTCGTCCACTTCCATCGGTAATTTACTTGGAGCTATATTTTTATTCACCAACATGATATGTGTTTTGCTTGGAGCGTCTTGTATTATATGTGTATTTGTGTCTTAGTATGCCACAACATCATTGCTGTACAAACCTTTTTAGAGAGCCATACATGAATTAAAATTTGATAGAATACTCTATGTGCTCCACTTATATCTTTTGAGCTAAGTAGTTTTGCTCTATGTGCTTCACTTAGATTTTTTAGAGCACGGTGGTGGATTCATTTTAAAGAAACTATTGATCTCTCATGCTTCAGCTAAATTATTTTTAGAGTCTCTTAATAGCATGGTAATTTTCTTAATAGTAATATACTTGGTATTCAAGATTCGTGAAACTTTCTTTTGAGTGTGTTGAATACTAAGAAAAGATTGAAGCATGATAATTGTTTTGAGATATGGAGGTGATAATATTAAAGTCATGCTAGTTGAGTAGTTGTGAATTTAAAGAATATGTGTGTTAGAGTTTGTGATTCCCGTAGCATGCACGTATGGTGAACCGTTATGTAACAAAGTCGGAGCATGATTTGTTTATTGATTGTCTTCCTTATGAGTGGCGGTCGGGGACGAGCGATGGTCTTTTCCTACCAATCTATCCCCCTAGGAGCATGCGCGTAATACTTTGCTTTGATAACTTCTAGATTTTTGCAATAAGTATATGAGTTCTTTATGACTAATGTTGAGTCCATGGATTATACGCACTCTCACCCTTCCACCTTTGCTAGCCTCTCTAATACCGCGCACTTTTCGCCGGTATCATACACCTACCATATACCTTCCTCAAAACAGCCACCATACCTACCTATTATGGCATTTCCATAGCCATTCCGAGATATATTGCCATGCAACTTTCCACCATCTAGTTCATCATGACACATTCATCATTGTCATATTGCTTAGCATGATCATGTAGTTGACATAGTATTTGTGGCAAAGCCACCGTTCATAATTTCTTCATACTTGTCACTCTTGATTCATTGCATATCCCGGTACACCGCCGGAGGCATCCATATAGAGTCATACTTTGTTTTAGAATTGAGTTGTAATCATTGAGTTGTAAACACATAGAAGTGTGATGATCATCATTCAATAGAGCATTGTCCCAATAAAAAAGAGAAAGGCCAAAGAAAAAAAGAAGGCCAAAAAAAGAGAAAATAAATAAAAAGGGGCAATGCTACTATCCTTTTTCCACACTTGTGCTTCAAAGTAGCACCATGATATAGCGAGTCTCATATATTTTGCTTCAAAGTAGCACCATGTTCTTCATATAGAGAGTCTCATATGTTGTCACTTTCATATACTAGTGGGAATTTGACATTATAGAACTTGGCTTGTATATTCCAATGATGAGCTTCCTCAAAAATTACCCTAGGTCTTCATGAGCAAGCAAGTTGGATGCACACCCACTTAGTTTATTTTGTTGAACTTTCATACATTTATAACTCTAGTGCATCTGTTGCATGGCAATCCCTACTCACTCGCATTGATATCTATTGATGGGCATCTCCATAGCCCGTTGATACGCCTAGTTGATGTGAGACTATCTTCCCCTCCTTTTTGTCTTCTCCACAACCACCATTCTATTCCACCTATATGTTGGGGAACGTTGCAGAAAACAAAAAATTTCCTACGGTTTCACCAAGATCCATCTAGGATTTCATCTAGCAACGAGTGATCGGATCGCATCTACATACCTTTTGTAGAGCACGCGCGGAAGCGTTCAAAGAACGGGGATGAGGAAGGCGTACTCGACGTGATCCAAATCACCGGAGATCCTAGCGCCGAATGGACGGCACCTCCGCGTTCAACACACATACGGTCAGCGTAACGCCTCCTTCTTCTTGATCCAGCAAGGGGAAGGAGAAGTTGAGGAAGATGGCTCCAGCAGCAGCATGACGGCGTGGTGGTGGTGGAGCTGCAGTACTCCGGCAGGGCTTCGCCAAGCTCTATGGAGGAGGAGGAGGTGTTGGAGAGGGAGAGGGAGGCACCAAAGGCGTGGGGTGAGAGGCCCTCCTTCCCCCACTATATATAGGGAGCCTAGGGGGGGCGCCGGCCCTAGGAGATGCAATCTCCTAGGGGGGTGGCGGCCAAGGGAGGAATCCCTCCTCCCCAAGGCACCTAGGAGGTGCCTTCCCCTTTTGGGACTCTTCCCTTCCTTATCTCTTGGCGCATGGGCCCCTTGGGGCTGGTGCCCTTGGCCCATATAGGCCAAGGTGCACCCCCTACAGCCCATGTGCCCCCCGGGGCAGGTGGCCCCACCCGGTGGACCCCCGGGACCCTTCCGGTGGTCCCAGTACAATACCGGTGACCCCGAAACTTGTCCCGATGGCCGAAATAACACTTCCTATATATAATTCTTTACCTCCGGACCATTCCGGAACTCCTCGTGACGTCCGGGATCTCATCCGGGACTCCGAACAACATTCGGGTTACTGCATATACATATCCCTACAACCCTAGCGTCACTGAACCTTAAGTGTGTAGACCCTACGGGTTCGGGAGACATGTAGACATGACCGAGATTGCTCTCCGGTCAATAACCAACAGCGGGATCTGGATACCCATGTTGGCTCCCACATTCTCCTCGATGATCTCATCGGATGAACCACGATGTCGAGGATTCAATCAATCCCGCATACAATTCCCTTCGTCAATTGGTATGTTACTTGCCCGAGATTCGATCGTCGGTATCCCAATACCTCGTTCAATCTCGTTACCGGCAAGTCACTTTACTCGTACCGTAATGCATGATCCCGTGACCAGACACTTGGTCACTTTGAGCTCATTGTGATGATGCATTACCGAGTGGGCCCAGTGATACCTCTCCGTCATACGGAGTGACAAATCCCAGTCTTGATCCATGTCAACCCAACAGACACTTTCGGAGATACCCGTAGTATACCTTTATAGTCACCCAGTTACGTTGTGACGTTTGGTACACCCAAAGCACTCCTACGGTATCCAGGAGTTACACGATCTCATGGTCTAAGGAAAAGATACTTGACATTGGAAAACTCTAGCAAACGAACTATACGATCTTGTGCTATGTTTAGGATTGGGTCTTGTCCATCACATCATTCTCCTAATGATGTGATCTCGTTATCAATGACATCCAATGTCCATAGTCAGGAAACCATGACTATCTGTTGATCAACGAGCTAGTCAACTAGAGGCTTACTAGGGACATGTTGGTGTCTATTATTCACACATGTATTACGATTTCCGGATAACACAATTATAGCATGAATAAAGGCAATTATCATGAACAAGGAAATATAATAATAATGCTTTTATTATTGCCTCTAGGGCATATTTCCAACAGTCTCCCACTTGCACTAGAGTCAATAATCTAGTTACATTGTGATGAATCGAACACCCATGGAATTCTGGTGTTGATCATGTTTTGCTCTAGGGAGAAGTTTAGTCAACGGATCTGCTACATTCAGGTCCGTATGTACTTTACAAATATCTATGTCTCCATCTTGAACATTTTCACGAATGGAGTTGAAGCGACGCTTGATGTGCCTTGTCTTCTTGTGAAACCTGGGCTCCTTGGAAAGAGCAATAGCTCCAGTGTTGTCACAGAAGAGCTTGATCGGCCCCGACGCATTGGGTATGACTCCTAGGTCGGTGATGAACTCCTTCACCGAAATTGCTTCATGCGCTGCCTCCGAGGCTGCCATGTACTCCGCTTCACATGTAGATCCCGCCACGACGCTCTGCTTGCAACTGCACCAGCTAACTGCCCCACCATTGAAAATATACACGTATCCGGTTTGAGACTTAGAGTCATCCAGATCTGTGTCGAAGCTAGCATCGACGTAACCCTTTACGACGAGCTCTTCATCACCTCCATAAACGAGAAACATTTCCTTAGTCCTTTTCAGGTACTTCAGGATATTTTTGACCGCTGTCCAGTGTTCCTTGCCGGGATTACTTTGGTACCTTCCTACCAAACTTACGACAAGGTTTACATCAGGTCTGGTACACATCATGGCATACATAATAGAACCTATGGCTGAGGCATAGGGGATGACACTCATCTCTTCTATATCTTCTGCCGTGGTCGGACATTGAGCTGAGCTCAATTTCACACCTTGTAACACAGGCAAGAACCCCTTCTTAGACTGATCCATATTGAACTTCTTCAATATCTTATCAAGGTATGTGCTTTGTGAAAGACCTATGAGGCGTCTTGATCTGTCTCTATAGATCTTGATGCCTAATATATATGCAGCTTCTCCAAGGTCCTTCATTGAAAAACTCTTATTCAAGTAGGCCTTAATGTTGTCCAAGAGTTCTATATCATTTCCCATCAAAAGTATGTCATCTACATATAATATGAGAAATGCTATAGAGCTCCCACTCACTTTCTTGTAAACACAGGCTTCTCCATAAGTCTGTGTAAACCCAAACGCTTTGATCATCTCATCAAAGCGAATGTTCCAACTCCGAGATGCTTGCACCAGCCCATAAATCGAGCGTTGGAGCTTGCACACCTTGTTAGCATTCTTAGGATCGACAAAACCTTCCGGCTGCATCATATACAATTCTTCCTTAAGGAAACCATTAAGGAATGACGTTTTGACGTCCATTTGCCATATTTCATAATAATAGAATGCGGCAATTGCTAACATGATTCGGACGGACTTTAGCTTCGCTACCGGTGAGTAAGTCTCATCATAGTCAACCCCTTGAACTTGTCGATAACCCTTAGCGACAAGCCGAGCTTTATAGATGGTCACATTACCATCCGCGTCTGTCTTCTTCTTAAAGATCCATTTATTTTCTATGGCTCGCCGCTCAACCGGCAAGTCAGTCAAAGTCCATACTTCGTTTTCATACATGGATCCTATCTCGGATTTCATGGCTTCTAGCCATTTGTCGGAATCCGGGCCCGCCATCGCTTCTTCATAGTTCGAAGGTTCACCGTTGTCTAACAACATGATTTCCAAGACAGGGTTGCCGTACCAATCTGGTGCAGAACGTGTCCTTGTGGACCTTCGAATTTCAGTAGGAGCTTGATCAGAAGTATCTTGATCATCATCATTAACTTCCTCTCTAGTCGGTGCAGGCACCTCAGGAACATTTTCTTGAGTTGCGCCATTTTCCGGTTCAAGAGGTAATACTTCATCAAGTTCTACTTTCCTCCCACTTACTTCTTTCGAGAGAAACTCTTTCTCTAGAAAGGATCCATTCTTGGCAACAAAGATCATGCCTTCGGATCTGAGGTAGAAGGTATACCCAATAGTTTCTTTAGGGTATCCTATGAAGACGCATTTTTCCGACTTGGGTTCAAGCTTTTCAGGTTGAAGTTTCTTGACATAAGCATCGCATCCCCAAACTTTTAGAAATGACAGCTTGGGTTTCTTCCCAAACCATAATTCATACGGCGTCGTCTCAACGGATTTCGACGGAGCCCTATTTAAAGTGAATGCGGCAGTCTCTAAAGCATAGCCCCAAAAAGATAGCGGTAAATCGGTAAGAGACATCATAGATCACACCATATCTAATAGAGTGAGATTACGACGTTCGGACACACCATTACGCTGAGGTGTTCCAGGCGGCGTGAGTTGTGAAACTATTCCACATTTTCTTAAGTGTGTGCCAAACTCGTGACTCAAGTATTCTCCTCCACGATCTGATCGCAGGAACTTGATTTTCCTGTCACATTGATTCTCAACCTCACTCTGAAATTCCTTGAACTTTTCAAAGGTCTCAGACTTGTGTTTCATTAAGTAGACATACCCATATCTACTCAAGTCATCAGTGAGGGTGAGAACATAACGATAGCCACCGCGAGCCTCAACACTCATTGGACCGCACACATCAGTATGTATGATTTCCAATAAGTTGGTTGCTCGCTCCATTGTTCCTAAGAACGGAGTCTTGGTCATTTTACCCATGAGGTATGGTTCGCATGTGTCAAATGATTCATAATCAAGAGACTCTAAAAGTCCATCAGCATGGAGCTTCTTCATGCGTTTGACACCTATGTGACCAAGGCGGCAGTGCCACAAGTATGTGGGACTATCATTATCAATCTTACATCTTTTGGTACTCACACTATGAACATGTGTAGCATTACGCTCGAGATTCATTAAGAATAAACCATTCACCATCGGAGCATGACCATAAAACATATCTCTCATATAAATAGAACAACCATTATTCTCGGATTTAAATGAGTAGCCATCTCGAATTAAACGAGATCCTGATACAATGTTCATGCTCAAAGCTGGCACTAAATAACAATTATTAAGGTTTAAAACTAACCCCGAAGGTAAATGTAGAGGTAGCGTGCCGACGGCGATCACATTGACCTTGGAACCATTCCCGACGCGCATCGTCACCTCGTCCTTCGCCAGTCTCCGCTTATTCCGCAGGTCCTGCTTTGAGTTACAAATGTGAGCAACCGCACCGGTATCAAATACCCGGGAGCTACTACAAATACTGGTAAGGTACACATCAATTACAAGTATATCACATATACCTTTTGTTTTGCTGGCCTTCTTGTCCGCTAAATATTTGGGGCAGTTCCGCTTCTAGTGACCACTTCCCTTGCAATAAAAGCACTCAGTCTCGGGCTTGGGTCCATTCTTTGGCTTCTTCCTGGCAGCTTGCTTACCGGGCGCGGCAACTCCCTTGTCGTCCTTCTTGAAGTTCTTCTTGCCCTTGCCTTTCTTGAACTTAGTGGTTTTATTCACCATCAACACTTGATGTTCCTTTTTGACTTCTACCTCTGCTGATTTCAGCATTGCAAATACCTCAGGAATGGTCTTTTCCATCCCCTCCATATTGAAGTTCATCACAAAGCTCTTGTATCTTGGTGGAAGCAACTGGAGGATTCTGTCAATGACCGCGTCATCCGGGAGATTAACTCCCAGCTGAGTCAATCGGTTATGTAACCAGACATTGTGAGTATGTGCTCACTAACAGAACTATTTTCCTCCATCTTACAGCTGAAGAACTTGTCGGCGACTTCATATCTCTCGACCCGGGCATGAGCATGGAAAACCATTTTCAGCTCTTCGAACATCTCATATGCTCCATGTCTCTCAAAACGTTTTTGGAGCCCCGGTTCTAAGCTGTAAAGCATGCCGCACTGAACGAGGGAGTAATCATCAGCACGTGTCTGCCAAGCGTTCATAACATCTTGGTTCTGTGGGACGGGTGCGTCACCTAGCGGTGCTTGTAGGACATAATCTTTCTTGGCAGCTATGAGGATGATCCTCAGGTTCCGGACCCAGTCCGCGTAGTTGCTGCCATCGTCTTTCAGCTTGGTTTTCTCTAGGAACGCGTTGAAGTTGAGGACTACGTTGGCCATTTGATCTACAAGACATATTGTAAATATTTTAGACTAAGTTCATGATAATTAAGTTAAGTTCATCTAATCAAATTATTCAATGAACTCCCACTTAGATAGACATCCCTCCTGTAATCTAAGTATAACATGATCCGAGTTAACTAGGCCGTGTCCGATCATCACGTGAGACGCACTAGTCAACATCGGTGAACATCTTCATGTTGATCGTATCTTCTATACGACTCATGCTCGACCTTTCAGTCTTCTGTGTTCCGAGGCCATGTCTGTACCTGCTAGGCTCGTCAAGTCAACCTAAGTGTTTGCATGTGTAAATCTGTCTTACACCCGTTGTATGTGAACGTTAGAATCTAACACCCGATCATCACGTGGTGCTTCGAAACAACGTACTGTCGCAACGATGCACAGTTAGGGGGAACACTTTCTTGAAATTATTATGAGGGATCATCTTATTTACTACAGTCGTTCTAAGTAAACAAGATGCAAAACATGATAAACATCACATGCAATCAAATAATAATAGTGACATGATATGGCCAATATCACATAGCTCCTTTGATCTCCATCTTGGGGCTCCATGATCATCTTGTCACCGGCATGACACCATGATCTCCATCATCATGATCTCCATCATTGTGTCTCCATGAAGTTGCTTGCCAACTATTACTTCTACTACTACGGCTAACGCGTTTAGCAATAAAGTAAAGTAATTTACATGGCGTTTCTCAATGACACACAGGTCATACAAAAAATAAAGATAACTCCTATGGCTCCTGCCGGTTGTCATACTCATCGACATGCAAGTCGTGATTCCTATTACAATAGCATGAACATCTCATACATCACATATATATCATTCATCATTCATCACAACTTTGGCCATATCATATCACAAAGCACTTGCTGCAAAAACAAGTTAGACGTCCTCTAATTGTTGTTGCATGTTTTACGTGGCTGAAGTAGGGTTCTAGCAAGAACGTTTTCTTACCTACGTGAAAGACACAACGTGATTTGTCAACTTCTATTTACCCTTCATAAGGACCCTTTTCATCGAATCGCTCCAACTAAAGTGGGAGAGACAGACACCCGCCAGCCACCTTATGCAACTTGTGCATGTTAGTCGGTGGAACCGGTCTCACGTAAGCGTACGTGTAAGGTTGGTCCGGGCCGCTTCATCCCACAATACCGTTGAAGCAAAATAAGACTAGTAGCAGCAAGAAAGTTGACAACATCTACGCCCACAACAAATTGTGTTCTACTCGTGCAAAAGGAACTACGCATAGACCTAGCTCATGATGCCACTGTTGGGGAACATTGCAGAAAACAAAAATTTTCCTACGGTTTCACCAAGATCCATCTAGGAGTTCATCTAGCAACGAGTGACCGGATTGCATCTACATACCTTTTGTAGATCACGCGCGGAAGCGTTCAAAGAACGGGGATGAGGAAGGCGTACTCGACGTGATCCAAATCACCGGAGATCCTAGCGCTGAACGGATGGCACCTCCGCATTCAACACACGTATGGTCAGCGTAACGTCTCCTCCTTCTTGATCCAGCAAGGGGAAGGAGAAGTTGAGGAAGATGGCTCCAGCAGCAGCACGACGGCGTGGTGGTGGTGGAGCTGCAGTACTCCGGCAAGGCTTCGCCAAGCTCTATGGAGGAGGAGGAGGTTATGGAGAGGGAGAGGGAGGCACCAAAGGCGTGGGGTGAGAGGCCCTCCTTCCCCCACTATATATAGGGAGCCTAGGGGGGGCGCCGGCCCTAGGAGATGCAATCTCCTAGGGGGCGGCGGCCAAGGGAGGAATCCCTCCTCCCCAAGGCACCTAGGAGGTGCCTTCCCCTTTTGGGACTCTTCCCTTCCTTATCTCTTGGCACATGGGCCCCTTGGGGCTGGTGCCCTTGGCCCATATAGGCCAAGGAGCACCCCCTACAGCCCATGTGCCCCCCCGGGGCAGGTGGCCCCACCCGGTGGACCCCCGGTGGTCCCGGTACAATACCGGTGACCCCGAAACTTGTCCCGATGGCCGAAATAATACTTCCTATATATAATTCTTTACCTCCGGACCATTCCAGAACTCCTCGTGACGTCCGGGATCTCATCCGGGACTCCGAACAACATTCGGGTTACTGCATATACATATCACTACAACCCTAGCGTCACCGAACCTTAAGTGTGTTGACCCTACGGGTTCGGGAGACATGTAGACATGACTGAGATTGCTCTCCAGTCAATAACCAACAGCAAGATCTGGATACCCATGTTGACTCCCACATGCTCCTCGATGATCTCATCGGATGAACCACGATGTCGAGGATTCAATCAATCCCGCATACAATTCCCTTCGTCAATCGGTATGTTACTTGCCCGAGATTCGATCGTCGGTATCCCAATACCTCATTCAATCTCGTTACCGGCAAGTCACTTTACTCGTACCGTAATGCATGATCCCGTGGCCAGACACTTGGTCACTTTGAGCTCATTATGATGATGCATTACCGAGTGGGCCCAGTGATACCTCTCCGTCATACGGAGTGACAAATCCTAGTCTTGATCCATGTCAACCCAACAGACACTTTCGGAGACACCCGTAGTATACCTTTATAGTCACCCAGTTACGTTGTGACGTTTGGTACACCCAAAGCACTCCTACGGTATCCGGGAGTTACACGATCTCATGGTCTAAGGAAAAGATACTTGACATTGGAAAACTCTAGCAAACGAACTATACGATCTTGTGCTATGTTTAGGATTGGGTCTTGTCCATCACATCATTCTCCTAATGATGTGATCTCGTTATCAATGACATCCAATGTCCATAGTCAGGAAACCATGACTATCTGTTGATCAATGAGCTAGTCAACTAGAGGCTTACTAGGGACATGTTGGTGTCTATTATTCACACATGTATTACGATTTCCGGATAACACAATTATAGCATGAATAAAGACAATTATCATGAACAAGGAAATATAGTAATAATGCTTTTATTATTGCCTCTAGCGCATATTTCCAACACTATAGTGCTATATCCATGGCTCACGCTCATGTCTTGCGTGAAGATTGAAAAATTTCTGAAAAAGTTAGAGTATGAAACAATTGCTTGGCTTGTCATCGGGGTTGTGCATGATTTAAATACTTTGTGTGGTGAAGATGGAGCATAGCCAGACTATATGATTTTGTAGGGATAACTTTCTTTGGCCATGTTATTTTGAGAAGACATAATTGCTTTGTTAGTATGCTTGAAGTATTTTTTTATGTCAATATAAACTTTTGTCTTGAATCTTTCTAATCTGAATATTCATACCACAATTAAGAAGATTTACATTGAAATTATGGCAAGTAGCACTCCACATCAAAAATTCTCTTTTTATCATTTACCTACTCGAGGACGAGCAGGAATTAAGCTTGGGGATGCCTGATACGTCTCCAACGTATCTATAATTTTTGATTGCTCCATGCTATATTATCTACTATTTTGGACTATATTGTGCTTTATTTTCCACTTTTATATTATTTTTGGGACTAACCTATTAACCAGAGGCCCGGCCCAGAATTGCAGTTTTTTGCCTATTTCAGTGTTTCAAAGAAACGGAATATCAAACGGAGTCCAAACGGAATAAAATCTTCGGGAACGTGATTTTCTCACCGAACGTGATCCAGGAGACTTGGACCCTGCTCCAAGGAACAAAAGAGGCGGTCACGAGGGTGGGGGGCGCCCCCCTAGGGTGCGCCCCCTGCCTTGTGGGCCCCTTGTTGCTCCTCCAGTGTACTTCTTCCTCCTATATATACACACGTACCCCCAAACGATCAGAACGGGAGCCAAAAACCTAATTCCACCACCGCAACTTTCTGTATCCACGAGATCCCATCTTGGGGCCTGTTCCGAAGCTCCGTCGAAAGAGGGACGTCATCACGGAGGGCTTCTACATCATCCTAGCCCCTCCGATGAAGTGTGAGTAGTTTACCTCAGACCTTCGAGTCCATAGTTAGTAGCTAGATGGCTTCTTCTCTATCTTTGAATCTCAATACAAAGTTCTCCCCCTCTCTTGTGGAGATCTGATGTAACCTTCTTTTTGCGATGTGTTTGTTGAGACCGATGAATTGTGGGTTTATGATCAAGTCTATCTATGAATAATATTTGAATCTTCTCTGAATTCTTTTATGTATGATTGGTTATCTTTGCAAGTCTCTTCGAATTATCCGTTTGGTTTGGCCAACTAGATTGGTAGTTCTTGCCATGGGAGAAGTGCTTAGCTTTGGGTTCGATCTTGCGGTGTCCTTACCCAGTGACAGAAGGGGCAGCAAGGCACGTATTGTATCATTGCCATCAAGGATAACAATATGGGTTTTATTTCATATTGCATGAATTTATCTCTCTACATCATGTCATCTTGCTTAAGGCGTTACTCTATTTTTAACTTAATACTCTAGATGCATGCTGGATAGCGGTCGATGAGTGGAGTAATAGTAGTAGATGCAGAATCGTTTCAATCTACTTGTCACGAACGTGATGCCTATATACATGATCATGCCTAGATATTCTCATAACTATGCTCAATTCTGTCAATTGCTCAACAGTAATTTGTTCACCCACCGTAGAATACTTTTGCTCTTGAGAGAAGCCACTAGTGAAACCTATGGCCCCCGGGTCTATTCTCAACATATCAATCTCCATTACTTTAATCTTGCTTTGCTTTTTATTTTGCTTTTACTTTTTACTTTGCATCTTTATACCAAAAATACCAAAAATATTATATCTATCAGATCTCACTCTCGTAAGTGACTGTGAAGGGATTGACAACCCCTAATCGCGTTGGTTGCGAGTTGCTATCGCTTTGTGCAGGTACGAGGGACTTGAGCGTGGGCTCCTACTGGATTGATACCTTGGTTCTCAAAAACTGAGGGAAATACTTACGCTACTCGGCTGCATCATCCCTTCCTCTTCGGGGAAAACCACCGCAAGCTCAAGACGTAGCAATGACTTGTACTCTCAGAAGAAAAGCATCTACTGATCTACTTTATCTTGATGGGAAACAAAGCAGGAGAGTAGCAATTCTCCATCAGTGTGATCCATTCATATTGACTGAGACATTATCTTAACAATGCCTTGTTTCAACATGTATAAAGAATGACAAAGCTTATAAAGGGGGTGATGCTGAATTTGTTGGAACAAAGCTACAAGCATCATGTCTGGGTTGGTCCCATTTTTGTTCACTACTTAATGGGAAAAGACATCAATACAATAGCTTCAATTCATCATTTATTTAAAAATAGTACCAATACAAGTAGCACAGCATCTCAAAACACACTGCACGATCATGTGGATGAAGGCAAGTACCAACCTGTCATGACGCGCACAAGATCACGTACGAATCTGCCAACACAAATAGGAAATCCAATCTCGTTTTGTGAAGTTGCACTTAAATCAAGCAAAGTGTTTCACGTAGCGAAGCAAAATGTCACAATAGCAACAAGTTGAATAGATATCCCTGTATAAACAGAGGCAAAAAAGGAATCAATTACTGGCTAATAAAGGAGGATGAAACATGCGGCCACAAAAATGGTAATCCCACCAATCCCTAACAAGTGTTGCAGTTTTGAAATAAGATTCAGTAGTTAATTCTGAGAGTGGCATCAATTACTGGCTTATAAAGGGGGTGATGCTGAATTTGTTGTAACAAATCAACAAGCATCATGTCTGGCTTGGTCCCATTTTTGTTCACTACTTAATGGGAAAAGACAGCAATACAATAGCTTCAATTCATCATTTATTTAAAACAGTACCAATACAAGTAGCACAGCATCTCAAAGCACACTGCACAATCATGTGGATGAAGGCATGTACTGACCTTTCATGAGACGACCAACATAGAATACGAATCTACCAACACGAATAGGAAATCCAATCAAGTTTTGTGCAGTTGCACTGAAATCAAGCAAAGTTGTCGGTGTGACATTTAAGTTTTCTATAGCAACAAGTTGAATAGATATCCCTATTTTAAGAGGCAAAAAAGAAAACAATTACTGGCCAATAAAGGAGGATGAAACATGCGGCCACAAAAAGAAGCATCTACCTTATCTTGATGAAAAACAAAGTATAGGACAGTAGCATTTCTATAACGGTTGCATTGATTCATATTAACAGAGAAATTCTTTGAAAATAGATCAGTAGTTAATTCTGAGATTAACAACAACAAAATAGCTGCATGGGACATGCCAGCACCATGTGCGTCCACACATATAAATGGGTGATGCAGAGTATGTAGCCAAGCAACATATATGCGCTGGTCCCATATTTGTTCTCTTTGAACCTTCTTCCTATGTCAGGGCAGCAAATCTAGTCATGCACAAACTACCCGACCCCCCAATTTCTTTCCCGTTTCAACAAAGAGATCAGTTCCTTATAGATGTGTGTACTGGGTTACCCCCTTTTTCCCTTTCCGACCTACAAAGCGGCTGGATAGCCAGTCTATACTACTTTCCGCCCCTCCTTTCCTCATTGAACCACGTCCTAGATTCTTGTTCCAGCCCACCGCACCCTTCTTTCCTCTTTGAACCAAGACCTAGATTTTACTACAGATCGAAAAAGATCCACATGCAGCCAGAGCAACGACGGTTTCAAAGAAACTTATAGCTTAGGGTCGTCGGGATGTGGCAAGGCGTGCGGCGGGAGGCCGGATCTGCCCACACTACGTACGGCAGCGAGAAAGAAGGGGTCAGTGGCCCTCCTGCATAGGCGCTGGGTAAAAGAGAACAGCGCAGCTGGCAGTGGATTGCCTCCCTCGCCGAAGGCGATAGAGTGAACGCTGCACCTCCTCCCCTTCCCGGTGCGACGGGATACGGACGCCTCCTTCACCAGCTGTGAGGGGAGAGAGAGAGACAAGAGGCCAATGCAGTCTTGTTTAGATCTGGTGAAGAGAGGGTGCGAGACTGAATATAGCAAACCCTAGAAAATGAACGCTGAGCCTCCAGCATGTAACATATATGTAGTGCGGCGAGCGTGTGGAGAGTGCAAACCCTAGCAAATAAGCGCTGAGACTCCCGCTTATATATATACTACTGTAGTACGGACTGAGCTCCGGTGCCTTCACTGCACCTGCTTTTGGTTGTATGACAGGTGAGGCAGCCACATTTTGGGCCCACCTGTCGTAAAACCCTAGCAAAAATTGCACCAATGTGAAAGACGACTGCGTCTCCAACGCAACCAAGGTGAACTGACAAAGGATATCATCTTTGTGCGTAACAAGCAAAGAGCACTGATGGAAGACAACTTGTTTTTCGTCGAAAATCGATCAACTTCACCAGCCGATGCAACCATGAGGCGCAACCATGAGCATCGATAGGTCATCGTGGTGATGCATCATCCATTTGGCATCAAGTTTGGGTGAGGCACCTAAGAAGTTCGACAATTCCTCACTGTGGTCTGTTTCTTCTCAGTAATCAAGCTCGAGGAAGGAAGAACCACGTGGCAGAGGACAGTGAGGCGGAACAACAATGGTCATGCAATTTTGTGCAGTTCCACTAAAATTGAGGAAGACATGCCCGGGTATGGAGACACGCATCGTTGTTTCCAAAAATATAAAAAAGGGTTAGCAACGACATCTCAATTGTCAATAAGAATTAATGAAAAGTACACCAACAAACAGAAGCATCATAATTATCTTGATGGGAACTAAACCAGGATACCCGAGAAAAAAAGCATTTCTTCATTTAACAAGTGATAGTACTACCACCATATGGACAATGACCGCACAACCACCATGTACTTTTTGTCGAAACAACATGTATACCTCCACCGAGGCATAAATCAGGACAATTTTTTGAGTGCCATTTCCTCTATAATAGTACAAGTAGGTGATGTTGGACCAGCCGACGAACCCTAGCTACTATGCATGGGGAGCTGGGGAGTAGTCGCACAGAAGAAAACCCGCACGCAGCGACCTGGGGAGCTGGACCAGTACAAGAAGTTATACCTTAGGTGGGCGAGATGTCGTTTAGGCGGGCGGGCGGGATCTGCCCACACGACGGCAGCGAACAAGGGCGCGGATGATCTTCGTCCGCGCCAGCTCCGAGAGGACGGTGCGCATCGGCTTGCTCCGTCGCCGACGGTGACAACGTCAACACTGCACCCTCACCTCCCGCAGCGGACGAGATTCGGCTGGATCTATGACCACCGGTGATGAGATAGATAGAGTGGACACTGTCGTCTTGTTTTGATATGGAGAGGGTGAGAGAGCGAGACGCGAGAAACTCTATCAAACAAGAGGTTATAATGGAGTAAAAAAATCTCTCCATAGCAGTGGTTTTAAATAGAATACGCGCGTTCCCGGAAAAAATAAACGAAAACTGGCGGACAATTTTTTAAGGGTCTGTCTAGGACACATCTTGATGTGACATAGTTATGTCACATATAAGTTGATGTCCACTCTGTTTGTGGTCTTTTCCTAGTTTTTTTTGTTTCTTGTTGCTACATTATATACTTGTGGGAGCTCAGATGTGATATCCTTAAATAACATCTAGATGTGAATTAGACAAACGATTTTCTAACGTACCAAGAAAGAAAACTCGATCAAAAACACGCCCCCGCTTCCAGGTCACGAGAGTCGTCGCGCACACACACATAGACATAGACATGCATATCCGTGTTTACGTAAAATTCCATTTCCATCTCCATCTCCAATCATATTTGTCCAACTGGCACATTATTTACGTTGTTAATTATATATGCAGCAATATTAACGCACATCATCTCTGGTTTGCGCACATCCGGACCGCTGCCACGGCCGGTCCTGACCAACCCGAACCCTCTTCATCACCCGCGCGTGCTTCCCGCCTGAAACAGTCAGTGCCGCATTCATGCCCGGCCAGAGCGGACGCGACCTCTCACTGGCGCCGGCATTGATTGTGGCACACCGGCCAAGAGAGTGTCGCCTGCGCCGCTTCCGGGTGCACGCGGCTGCTCCGCGTTCAAAGGTCACAATAGCCGGCTACAACATGTGCGATCTCTTCCAGTAGTAAGTTCTTGGGAGTCCGTGCTACAGCTAGCTATCCTCCCCATCTCGTGAATCTCTTCTAGTAGTGCTAGTACTCCATGGCGCGATCCATCGACAAGCAGGCGAGAAAGTTATGGTATACTACTCGGTTTGCGGTGAGTGGCATGCCGAGCGACCGTGTGGGGTCGAGCCGTGGAGGAGGGTGAGACACAAACACAACATACGTGATTTAAACGCTGGTTTTGCTCGATGGCGCGATCCAACGAAACGAAACGTTGGTTTCTCTTCCTTTCCATTTTTTCTCTAGAAAAACGGAAACTTTTCCACTCCATTTTCATTCCTATTCCAAGGTTGCCCCATTACAACATTCCATCAAATACAAAGGAAAACTAACACGCTTGCTGATGCATCTCAATGATTCACAGATTATAGCCAATATTTACTTCACAACTAAAGAAGAAAGTTGTGAGAGCGTGTACGATAGAAAAACTACTAATGGGGTCACTACGACTTAAACCCTAAACCCTAAACATGATTTAATTTCCTGGCCAGGTAGAACCTGTCAAAGGGATGTGCTAGAGGGAGATTCTTTAGTGAGAATGTCAGCAACAATAGAAGCAACACTCTTTGGTTCTCCACCTTCTGGTACCTCTTGTTCCATAGCACTTTCCATGCCGGGAAGGAAAGACGGCTGGCACCCTCGGATCATACGATGCTTTTGTGCAGTTCCACTAAAATTGACCTGAGCATCCCTGATGGCAAAGATATTGAAGAAGTGTGATTAGAATAATAGTACTGCCACAAGTTCATGAGACATAAACTCATCACAAATAGAAGCCGGTAGAAGTAGAGAAAGATCGACATGGAGATGGAGCTACGGCAGTGGAGCAAGCCGGCTCCAAAAGGAAGATGGACTACCTGGGACGTCGGGCTGTAGCTAGAAGGGCGGTTGGGACGCGGCATCGGCCCATACCGCGGTGACCCCCGATTGGGACGCACCGACTGTGGGTTTTCTCCCTCGCCGATGTCGACCGTGTCTACGCAAAACATTGTTCCCTTCCCCCAGCTGCGGGAACAGGCCCGTCGTTCTATGCTTGTGAATAGAGCAACCTAAGCAAGCAGGCTTGTAGCTTAGGCTCTTGCTAGTGTATATATAGTGGTTTTCTTTTTATCTCCATATCAACCATTTTATATTGCGTACATGTCATTCAAGAGTGAAATGATGGTTGCTTCTTCCGACTAACTTACTATGTGATTTGACTGCTCCTTAGTGGCCCCTACACATACTCCCCCTACGTGTATGCAACAGTCACACGCACACATGGACACAAAAACGCACGCGACGCCCTAATGCATGCACGTCCGAGCACACGACGGAACACACACGGTCAGACTCTAGTGCTCAACCTACACGTGCATGCACACACATACTCAGTCAGGGTGAGCTAGTGACCATATGAACACCGAAAAATATATATATTGAGCGCAATGAGCGTATTATGAAGTCCACTGACAGTATTTTTACAAATATACAGTGACAGACAATGTATTTATCTCGTTTGAAATTAAGCCATATTAACCGGAGAGGAGGCAGCATGGACTAGCATTACTTTGTTGTGTCCCGTCAACTTGCCGAACAAGGAGAAGCTTGCAGGACGGGAGAAGCTTGCGCGCGGTGGCTCGCAGGATAAGGAGAAACTTTTGACTAATGCAAGCTCTCCCTCGCTCAGGCGGTGGACGTGGAACAGTTAATTCGGTGTCAGATTGCCAGAAGCATACACTATACTACTAGTGCTATTATTGTTCGACTTCCCGAACAGCCAAGTGCAAAGTTTACTAGTACTACTACTATAGTCCATAAAGGTACGTACTATACTAGTACTAGGAACTGGATGGAGCATCTTCACTCTTATTATAATTTTAAAATGTGATAAAACAATCTTCAACACATTTGGTTCTCTTTGAGGGTTCTCGCATGTGATAATGGAAGTTGATTGCATGGAACACTCACCACAATTCTCGCTTAATTCTGGCTCATATCCTGTTACAAATAGTAGCGCTTAGTAATATTTCCTCTTTTTTTGTTATTCAACATGTAAACAGGTTAGCAAACCTTGCGGCGCATCTTCATGCGAACCGTGCTTGCTGCACTTTGAATGTGGCCGAGAGCTGGCCTCATGAAACACCTCACTTCCTACTTCTTTTTTTGCGGGGTACCTCGCTTCCTAGTGACCAGTGTCTTGGCTGATCGTCCTAAGAATGCTTATATATGAATAAAGCTCTCTCATTTACCCGCAAAAAAGATTAAGCCATATTAACCGGAAAGGAGGGAGTATGGACTAGCACTACTTTTTGGTGTGTCCCGTCAACTTGCAGAACGAGGAGAAGCTTGCAGGACAAGGTGAAGGTCACTTACGCCTTTTGACTAATGCAACCTACCCTCGGTGGACATGCATCAGTCCATTCGGTGTCAGATTGTCAGAGGCAAAGTCCTACACTGTAGTACCCAGCATGCGGAGTACCATCATTGTTCGACTTCATGAAGGGGCGAAGAGCCAAGCGCAGTAGTATGCGTACTTGGTTTTGCACCTTCATACTACTCCACCCTCCATCATAGTTTACAGGGCGTGCTTCATTATGATGCATTTCTCTCAATGCATTTCCACCACCAGAGAGACTTTAGACGCGTTTGGTTTAATGCTCAATTAATTAGGGCGTGGTAACCGCAATCAAGTCCACAATTTTCTCTCCATGTACTGTACTACTACGGAGTGCATGCATGTGTGTACCTGGGGTGGAAGCACTGCATGCATGTGTGTACGCATTATTCCCTCTAGTAATAGACGCCGTGCTATAACTACCAATGCTTTTTTTCATGCCGATCGCTAGTCGCCTTGGTCCCACAGATTTTTTTCTTTTTTCTGAAGCATGTTGTATAAACAGTGACGGATGGAGTAGTATGAGCAGATTCAAAGAATAGCGTATTGATGGTTGCTTCTTCAGAGCAACTTATAGTGGGAAAGGTGGGGCTTATGATTTGACTGCTCATTACTCACTATTAATGCGGCACAACGACCGGGCTGAGTCTCCCATGCGGTTGTGCACTACCCCCTCGGTTCTTAAATATACTCCGGAGTATTTGTCTTTCTAGAGATTTCAACGAGTGACTACTCAAATATTTGTATTTTTAGAGATTTCAAATGGAATGGCACATATGGATGTGTATAGACATATTTTAGAGTGTAGATTCACTCATTTTGCTCCGTATGTAGTCACTTGTTGAAATATCTGTTAAGACGAATAGAATATTTAGGAACGGAGGGAGTACACATACGAAGCAAAATGAGTGAATCTACACTCTAAAATATGCCCGTTTGAAATTTGTAAAAAGACAAATATTTAGGAACGAGGGAGTATAATTTTGTGCATGGCACATGGACCCAGATGATGATGAGGCTTCTGGCAATGCTATCAAGCTTCCATCATTTGTTTACATAATTGACATACTATACAAATAATTTTCTAGCGACATGAAATTGTACAATGGTGTGAGCTTTCAGCTTTTGTTTCGCGTGTCTTGCCATCGATGCTCTTTTGGAAACAATAAAAAACTAACTTCCTTGCTAATGCATGTCAATTATTAGCAGATCAAAGCTAATAATTACATCACAACTGAAGACAAAGTTGTGAGAAGGTGTTAAATTAAAATTGATCCATGCTTTCATTGGCAGCAACGTCCCCCCAGCTCTGCCTAAATCAACAAGGCATGTTGGGAAAAAAGTAGTTGTCTGGAGCATGCGA
The DNA here is from genome assembly GCF_018294505.1 of Triticum aestivum. Classification (NCBI taxonomy): domain Eukaryota; kingdom Viridiplantae; phylum Streptophyta; class Magnoliopsida; order Poales; family Poaceae; genus Triticum; species Triticum aestivum. Next base: position 480,608,382 of record NC_057797.1, read on the forward strand.
CATTCCAATCATTTTGTGCAGTTCCACTAAAATAGAGCTGAGCGTCCCTATTCCAAAGATATCAAGTGTGATTACGATAATAGAGGACTGCTGATGAAACAATAAACACACAAATAGAAGCCGATCACCTTTGCAGTCTCTCTTAAGACTAACTAGTTGGAGAAGATTAGGCTCAGAGTTGGATGAGGAGGATAGAGCAAAACCAATATCCCTTTGTGCAGTCGCACTGAAATGTAGAGACGTTGCCTGTGTGACATTTTAGTACAACTGCACAAAACACTCTTAAGAAAAAAGTGATTTGTGCAGTTCACCAAAAGGTCGCAATAGCAATGACGTGAAATTGATAGCCCTGTTTGCAAAAAGGAGGTAGAAAGGAAACAATTACTGGCCAATAACAGTTGATGACACATGCGACGACAAAAAAGAAGCATATTCCTTGTCCTAAGGGAAGATAACAACACGGTTGTGTTTGTCTAAAACGGTGTGAGGACGAGAATGCAATATGGAAAGTACACCGAATGAGCTACGTTTTGGGCAAAGAACTATGGAAGATCCACATGCAGCAACGTGGGAAAACGGGCAGTGGAGCAAGGCCGGAGGGGATACCTGGAGGTCGTCAGGATGTAACTAGGTGAGCGGCGGCGGGCGGAATCTGCGAGCAGGTGGCATAGGCCCTGCCGCGCCAGAGCTTGGTCAGAGAGAACGGCGTGTACCACAGATCGGGACGTGCTACCTCGGCGCCAACAAACAGAGAAACGATGCACTTCCTCCCTTTCCCCCGGCGGACGGGATGCGGCCGGATCAGTGACCAACGGTGAGAGAGAGAGAGGCCACCGCACTCCCTTTCCCCTGGCGGACGGGATGCGGCCGGATCAGTAACCAACGGTGAGAGAGAGAGAGAGGCCACCGGAGCCTTGTGTGAGATACTCTGAAGAGCGGACTACCTTTTCCTCCAGAAAAATCGTTTTATATTCTGTGTACGTGCCATTGAGCGCTATAACTTTATTTGAAAATAACGCGGCAACGTGTCAAGTCGAACTTTGTTTCGTGCACGCGTGGTACACGACCTCCCTAGGTAAACAACCGCTACAGGCGTTCAAATTAGCACGTGGGCTGCCATTTCGTAAAGAAATGAGCTCCACCGTGTACCCGCGCGGGTGTGGCTGGGCACGAAGCGTGAGTACGTGCACGGTGCACCTATTCTCTTCTTGTATACGTACACCACCTACGTGGGGTTGTGTGAGAGAGATACAAACCTAGAGAGATATAGTGTGTGGGTTCTTGAGAGTTTTTTTGTGGGGGGGGGTCAATCAAAAAATTTAACATATGCAATGTGTGTGAAATAGAGTCCTGGATATAACATATATATAGAGGGGGCGATCCACGAGAAGAGAGTGGAGGTATCATCGGCTTGAGGTGTCCATAGAATCGAAGAGAGGGATGATGTGTGTGTGTGTGTGTGCGCGCACGATCGATAAAGAGTGCCATCGAATTTGTGTGTGCCCACGTCAAAGATATAGAGTGGCTGGCCTACTGGAACGTGAGATGGGACATGTGCAGTTTGTCTCTGTGGCATGGATACCTACCTGCAGTGCTCGACTATCGGTGTGTGGTGGGGGAAGAGGGAGGCCCAATTAACTATAGAGGTACAATGGCTGGTATATGTGTGGAGGAGGAGAGAGGCCTACCTCATGTATTAAGGAGATCGATCTGCCTCATGTATTAAGGGAGATCGATCGGCATTCATGCATATGTGCAGGAGATGAATAAGGTTGGGAGAGAGAAGGAGCTAGAGTGTTGAGGGGGTGGTAGTGGAGTTGCTTCTAACAAATGGTGGGATAGGCTTGCTAGACAAACGGAGGGCACGCCCGCAATATCAATAAGAGAGGAGATGGCTGCTTGTTGTCTGTGCACGTGCGTGTGGAGAGACGGGTCAGGAGGCATGCACGAATGATGAGGGGGACGATGTGGCTGTGGTAAGCAGGCGTAACTACATAGGAAGATCAATCGCCCTTTGTAAGAGAAAGGAGAGACATAACTTGTGAGGTACGTCGATCGATGGGGGGGTAGTTAAAGTCGGTCTAGGTATATGTTGGGAGATCGATCGGTATACATGCATGTGTGTGTTAGAAGCAAATGAGGCACGAGGAGAAGGATAGAGAGAGAGGGATGCATGTAGGAGGTGTACGAGAGGCATACTATATCGAGGGGAGGAGTGTGCGAGTACGAGAACGATGAAAAGAGTGGTGGGAGTGACAAGAGAAGAGGGGAAGCTTGTGTTTGTGCTAGGCACACCGGGCTAGAGAGGCATATTGATCGATGTGTGCCGTAAAGAAGGAGCTGGGGGGCCTACACACACCGTGGGTGAACGACCTAAAGTGAAAAGACGAATTTGCGCGATGGAGCTAGAGAATGCTGAGGGAGGGTGAGAGGGATGCGGGCGTGTGCATGCACAAGAGAAAGTTAGCACTAGCTACAAAAATAAGAGGGTTGTGTGGGTGTAAAAGACGAATAGAGATCATATATACTTCATTATAAAAAGCGAATTCGGATATTTGAAGAATTTATCATAGTGTTTCAGACCGACGGATGTGTGAATATATATAACGGTGATACACATGGTGTGGTTATTAACATGGTATACTACATTTAATATATTTTATCTCTACTCTTATAAAAACGAAGTTGTTGATGATGGTGTGCCTGCCATCCTGCATTATAGGCCGTCTGATTTATATCTGGCGGATAGCAAGGAAACTATGATGGTTGAAGTTGGCAACAATCATGATTGTAGATTCTTATTGAAATAGAGAAACAAATTCAAATTTAGTTCGAATTCAACAGTAGTATAGACATTTGGAATGCACTAAAATGTTGGTATGAGTAGGTTACATGCATTATACAGCAAGCGAAAAAATTTAATCGGACATAACATGGATTCATACTCCCTCCTTCCATCTATATAGGGTGTAATGAGATTTTAAAGACCGCCTTTGACTATTGACAAGATTAACAGTACATGACATGCACAATGTGAAAATTATATCATTGAAAGAACCTTTCACGCACGAATTTAACGGTGTGCTTTGTGTAAGTTGCATGTCATATATCATTGCTCTAATATTTGGTCAAAGTTAGCATCGAAAAACGCATTAGGCCCTATATAGATGGAAGGAGGGAGTAGCTTTGAATAGCGTTTGTATAGTAAAATGGGGCAAGACTCTCTCTTTGTGTGGTGTGAATAGTTTTATTTTTTTCGTTTTCTTTTTGGTTGAGGGAAGTGCGAATTGATTTGGTACGTACAAGTACAATATTACTACACGTTAGGCTTGTCCCTAAAATTCAACTCGCGTCTTGTTATATCCCAAAAATTCAGATATCGTGCTCCCAAAACAGGCGCCTTCACAACCCGCGCCTTGCTATCTCGAAATTACAACACGCGCGAAAACTCCCTCCAGCTCCCTAATCCCGACACGTGAAATCCCCCTTCTAACCCTGAGCCGAAAGTGCCGCTAGTTCAAATCGGTGGGGGGTACTTTTGTAACACACCCTACATTTTGGACAAGCGCGTTCCTAAGTCATGCTTCACCCCCTCCCATCGCCCCCTTTTCGCCATTCGAAATCCCAGGCTGCCATAACCTCTCCACTCCAGCCGCGAAACCCCACCCTCCTCTGTTTGCCACGTCACCGCTGCCCAGCCGGAGCCTCTTCCCCGACGACGTCGTCCACCACAACAGCTCGACGTCCCTCGTCCACCTCCCCGGATGAGGATCCGTTGTCCATCTCACTGTCCCGCCGGTTCAGCCACCCCGTCCTCCACCTCCAAGGAGCTGCTCCGACAATCGCCTCGTCTATCACGGCTGCTCCATCCCCATAGCACCACCTTAACCTGCTCCACAGGAACCGCAACATCCTCACCGACTCCTCGAACGAAGCCGAGGCCTACTCGGCGCCACCAAAGAGGTTGTACACTCATCACATCGCACCTTCTCCTTAACTTGACCTCCCGACGCCGATGGTGCTCCATCCCGCACCCCCATGGAGCGGCTACCTTGAAGCCGGTGCCGCGGGCGACATCTCCACGGCGGCTCTCCCCCAGTGCGAGGCCCCTTCGGCGGCGGCGGCCATACCAGCCGAATCTACTACTGCTGCTCCGGCTCTCGCTCGATTGCTCGCTCGCCCAGCTGCTGCTGCTGCTCTCCCCCTCGCTCGTGCTGCTGCTCTGCTCCGATTAAGCCACACTTCAGTCGACTGAATCGACTTTTGGATCAGTCGATTTTCAGGGGTTGGGGGGCTCGCCGGAGTTAAGGAAGAACCACCCGCAGCAGGGACAGGGGCTCGCCAGAGAGGTACCCCACTATTATCTTAGGGTTCAGGGTGGGGGCGGGGGACTAGAGGGCTGGCCGGGGCGGCGCTGGCGAGTTGTTTCGGAGCGGCGAGGCGGCGCTGGGGCCGGCGGTTCGGCCGGTGGTGGCTGGTGGCTCAGGGGGGTGTAGGTTGAAGATGAACTACAGATCCTCCCTAAACTACATGTCAAGTGCCTCTCTGCTACCATTGTGTTCAATTTTGACAGTAGCATTCAGATTCCACAGTAAATTTCAGTTTCGACAGTTAAGTTCAGAGTCAACAGTTTTTACCTCATCTGTTGTAGTCAGGTGATTTTTGGTGATGTTAATTTTACATCCATTTTACATCATCTATTGGAGATGCTATTAGAATCCCACTTGAGATTGACGATGTCTGTCTTGTGCTGCTTCAGCCTTAACGTCTTACGGCTCACCGGAGCTGCTCCAACGACAGAACGATCCATCACAACAGAGCAGTGCCCTAGACGCCGTCTACAGATTCCTCAGATCTTCCTCCACACCTCCGACAGCCACCTCTGCCTCAACTGCTTCAGCGACCAACCCAATGATGCTGAGGTTGACACGGCTACAGCAAAGAGGTTGTACACTTGTTGCATCACTTATTACTATACATTCACGTCGATCCATTAGGGCTATTTTGGTTCAATGGAAAAACATCGATCCACTAGTTATTACCATCACTCTAAATTTCTGCATGCTCTCCTTACATAATCTCACCATATTTTTTTTGTATGCATGTCAGATACTGTACACAGTCATGCTGAACATGTAGAGAAAAAGAGAAGAGTTTTGTGCGGCAATACAATGTCATGCAGACATCGCTCCATGGTGGGTTCAATGGCAAACCCTCCCCACCCCTCTCCAGATTGTAATCCAGAGGAAGATATCTGTTCTGAGGCGGATTCGGATGCCGCTGACTACTCCTATTTACCCCCAAGGTGTTTGCTCTACCTTGGCATGATGATGTTAGTCATATCATGCATATGTTGCCTTGCAGTGCCTACTTTTGACATCATATATGTCATCTGCTTAGTTTAGACATGTTCTGTAATGCCACCTGTTTAGTTTCTATATCATATATGGGAATTATGCAGTCTCATGTCTTTTTAGCCAGCCATAATATATGTGAAATGTGCAATGCCATCCTGTTTAACCAGGCATCATATATTTGAATGATATCTTGCCCATCCTTTTCTTCATTACATTTCCATTTGTCGACAATGTTTGTACATTAAACTACCCTTCCTGTGAATTAGCCATTTGGGTGGGAGATGGAAAAATCTGGAGTGAAAACAAGGCCTTCAGAGCAGATAGTGCTACCTGTCGAAGAAGATCTCTTGTTGGGTCCTGATAGCTCCTTAGAGATGGATTCAGAGACAGATGACCAGTCCTATTCCCCCGCTGAGGTGTATGCTCTAACTTAGCACGGTTATACTGCTCATATCATGCATATGGTGTCTTGCATTGCATAGTTTAGACATCATATACACAATATTTAACAGCATGTTCTTAGTTCAGACATCATATCGAATGCCCTCTGTTTAGCATATAAATCACATATGTGAATTAAATGATGCGATCCTGATTACTTAGATAACATGTAGGTGAATTATGTCATGCGATCATGTTTAGTTATTCATCATATCTTTGAATTATGTTATGCTATGCTATCTAGTTTAGATAGACATCATATATGTGAAATTATGTCATGCTATCCGTTTTAGTTAAACAATATACATGTCAACTATTTCATGCCCTCTTTTTTCCACACTATCTATTGCATCTGTCTCTCATACAATGTCTGTACATTCAACTATGTTTCCTGTTTATCAGCCATTTGAGTTGGAGCGGGTGATGCCAGTATCTAGCGGACTAAAAACACGGTCTTCAAATAAAACAATGCTACCTCTTGGTGGAGATAGCACCCCGGTTGTACATGCACAAGAACCAGCCCTACCACACATAACCCAAACTCTCGCAAATTGTACCCCTACTACGATGGACAAAGAACCAGCTTCACCCAATCTAACCCCAACCCCAGCCGATAGTAACCCAGTTCCTGTTGACACAGCACCATCCCCACCACAGAGCTCTCAAACAAGAGCAGTTAGTAAGGCAGCTCCAGTGCCCAAAGGGCCAGTACTATCACAGCGAACCCCAATTCCACCAGTCAGTACGCCTATTCCGGTGTAGGAAGCAGAACCAGCTAGTCGTAGTTTAGCATCTATCACATTTGATGTTGTTAAATCGTATGTGCGTATCTTCCCATCTTGGAAATATTATACTAAAGATGAAGGAAAATTCTAGTTGCAGGTGTTTGTCCAGGAGTTATGTGTAAGTAATGTTATTCATGGCAATTACTTTGCTTCGTCCCATACATCCTACCTCCATGATGGTTATAATACAACAAATTTTCCCATTTTTCTCTATAGAGAAGGACCAATTTGGAAACTCAGGATGAGGTAACCTGTGCTAATACCTCTGCTATCTTCAAGAATGCTTGGTGGCAGTATCGGAATTACCTAAAGAAAACGTACTTTACCGGCAAGAAACTCATCAAATTCCCTTACGTTCTCTTGACACACATTTACTGGATGATGACTGGGAATGCCTTGTTCTGTACTGGTCCCGAACCAAGAATGTGGTAAGGTCTATGAGCTCATTTTCTATTTTTAAGTATTATATTCTTGCATCTTACTGTACTCTGTTCATGTAGAACAAGTGCCAAAACCTGAAGAACAACTGTTCTAATTTAAGATTCCATTGCTACCATAGGACATAGGTATATGTTTGTTTGATGCTTTTATTATGTACTAGTACTTGGCAATAGAAGACTTGGTAGTTTAATCATGTCCACCTTACTAATGAACTGGTTCACCGAAATGAGTTTCATATACTAGTACATGCTAAACTTGTTATGTGTCTGCTTGTTTCTTCTTTTAGAATGCTGGCAGAATATTGGGGAAGAGTCCTTATTAAGCAACGGTAAAGGAAGTAATGCAGATAAGGTTCAGGATAGTGACACATCCTGTCTTGGTTTAGTGTTGGAGTTACTGGCCACTACCGCTTGCACAAGCTATTCAAACTCACTGTCTGAATCGGTTCGGTTTCTTGAGTCTCAACTACAAGCTGAAAGACATCATTCAGCTGTGCCACGACAAGAAGCAGAAGGACTATGGAAGTCCCTGGAGCATTCAGATGCATACTTTCTGGTGCAACAGCAAGCGTTGGAGGATTTTAGCGCCAAACAGGACAAAGCTAATCAGCTTGCTAAGCTTATTGCCAGCATGGTGGATACCCAGGATAACATTTCTTGAGCTCTTCTGAAGTTGTTTCAGTTATGCTCTTGTTTTGCTGCCGCTTTTATTTGCACTGGTGGCCAATTTTGATGGCCAGTGTATATGATATGCTGCTTTGTTCCCTATATTTGCACTGGTGGCAAACTTTGATGCCCAGTGGATGTAATATGTGTAATGGCCGTGATAGCCTAGCGTTAGTTGCTTGCTTATGTATTTCCTTGTTGTCTTGTTTATTTGTTTGCTTGTAGTCATTGCAGTTCTTTTTCCGCGGTTAACTAGTGGCTGCAATAACCTATTTTTTAAAACTAGGCCACAATAACGATGGGCTAATATTTACTGTAGTGATACTGTAGTGACATTGGGCCTCCTACGGGCCATAGAAACAGTGGGCCTTCTACGGGCCATAGAAACAGTAGGCCTTCTACAGGCCGTAGAAACAATGGGCCTTCTACGGGCCGTATCATCAATGGGCCTTATACGGGTCGTATGATCGAATGGCCAAACATGGGCCAATAACAGGCCGCATTATGGCCGTAAATGGGCTAGAGTTGGAATCATCCATTCATGGGCCGACCGTAATGGGCCATCATTAATAGGCCGTATTTGATGACACTATGAAAATGGCCCAACGTATTAACGGACCACAAACGGGCCGACTGTAACCACGGGCTGAATTTGGCCCACTAGCAGAAAATGATAGTAATGGGCCGTAAGTAAACGAATGCTGGAAATGAGCCCAAGAATAAATGGGCTCTGAGAAGGCCGAAAGATAACATGGGCTGGAAACGGCCCAACGGAATAACGGGCTGTTAATGGGTATAAAGTGATACACTATTCATTACGGGCCAGTTTCACCACGGGCCGTTAATAGGCCAAGAGTTACATAGGGCCTCATATGGGTCAAAAGACGTCATGGGCCATACATGGGCCAGAAGTGAAAACAGGCTGGAATCATATTGGATGGCCCAGATGACGCTACTGGGCCTAATTCGGATAGGGCGTAACGGGCCTTGGGTTAGGGGGTTGTAAATGGGCTATATGCGAACAGGCCGTTAACAGGCTTTACATGGGCCGGCCCGCCACCTTTTGACCAAGTCAAATGGGCCGGCCTTTTCACAGGAATGGGCCTCTGTTGGGCCGTGCCACGTGTCGACGTATCATAGGCGCCTATCTGACCCACTGACGAGCTGACACGTGTTTTGTCCGGCCAATAAGAATTTTACACGTGGAAATTTCCCATTGGTCGGGGCTGTTAATGGGTTATCGGATCCAAAACCTGACCCGATAGCTTAACGCGTTCCGTTACGGTGGATGCCACGTGTCGGTCACCCTTGACGAAAGCACTTCTGTGAGGCGCGATTTATCGTCATGGAAGTGGACACTTCTGTGATGATAATTTTGGTAATGTCATGGAACACTTCTACGACAACACAGGTATGACTATCTTGATTCTGTCATAAATTTGTCATGGATGTACATGCATGACAAAAAAGCGACCTACTGTGACAAACACGTATCATCACGGAAGTGTATTTTTTTGTAGTGTGACAGTGCATAACCTTTTGTAGCTCAAGAATCCCACCATGTCGTTTCCCCTAGTCGGCACGAAGATGCTAATGTTGACATTGAAAAGCCGCTAGAGAATGTCATTCCTGCTGATAATTTTGCTGGTTCTCCTGTTTTTCTGGCGTCCAATGATATTTCTGATGTATTCAGTGTGGAGTCTCATGTAGCTGAGTTATCCGAGGACGTTGCGGTTGTCCGGACTGTTGAAAATCCAGACAATACAGATGTTGTTATAGTAGGGCAGTCCAATGAGGCTGTGGTGGTTTCATCGCAACCTAGCAGAGAAATGGTTTTGGTTAGCTCTGAAGAGCAACAGCATGAAGACTCTAACACTGAAGGCAAGTGATTTGTTTCCAACAGTGAAGTTCAAGTTTTTCTCATTCATTTTTTAATTACTATGGTAGCTACATCAGATGTTTAATGATAAGTGAACTTCTTTTTTGTTGGTGATTTTCAAAATAGTTGCTAGCTAGCACATTTCCTTATCTTATAGTTGAACTTCATATTTTAGATAAGTGAACTTCATCTTTTATTTGTTCCTTTTTTATTGCAGATGAGGAACTTCCTGTTGTGACACCGTCCAACATTGATACAGCTCCTCTCAAAAGATAGAACAAGTTGTACACTGCTGTTACCAGGGCTTAGAGGGACAAAAAGAAGAAGTATGGCTTATTTGTAAATTGTTTTGTTAATGTTATTTTCTAATCACAGTCTTTGCCCTTTTTCATTCTTGTTATTTTTGTAATATCTTATGTTTTAGTTTTAAAAAAAATCAAGGACATGATTGCTTTTGCAACTAAGTTGGGCGATATTAGCATTGGCGAAGTTGGTCAATATTTTTGGAAGAAAGGTATGCTCACCACATGCCTTGTAAATTTTGGGGTTTCTTTGCTGGTAGATAAGTTTAAGGGATCTCTGATGATGGTTGTCCCGTACCATATTTTTGTAAGCATGCAGAACTTTTTGTTTGTTGTTTGATTTTATTTTCTGTTTTCATGTGATGACCTACTTTCTTCAACATTGTTTCTTGTTTGGTTTTGTTTTAGCAGACAAGTATTTAGAATGGTGGTAGTGTAGGAAGGAGTGTGAAATTGATGTTCTCTTCAAAAGCTAATGAACGTGTCGATAAAAAATATGGTGAGTAATGTTTTATGTGTCCAAAACCATTTTTGTGTGTTGGTTTTATAGTGTTATATTTCTTGTTCTTGTAATAATTTTATTTATTTTTACTTCCAACAGGTCATCTTTGAAACATTTGATCCGCCAGAGACGAGGGATGGAGTTGGCCATTATTGTGTAGTTGCCTTGAATGTGAAGGAAAGGCGGTTCGAATTTCTTAACTCACTCAATAAACCTGGCAGCTCTAAAGTGAACAGGGTTTTAGGAGGGTGGTTAAAAATATCAAGCATGCATGGAAAGAAGGTAGCTCAAGTTCTGATGAGTCGCTAAATCCTCCTACACTTGATGGCTTTACGTTGAAACATGTGGTTGTCCCAATTCATCCAAATGGGTATATTTCTTGTAGCCCTTCTCCCCCATACTCCTCAACTGTTATTTTATATTTATGTCAAACTAATGTTTTTTTTCTTTTTTACAAGCATGATTGTGGATTCTATATGTTTCAATTCTTGTAGACTTGGGATGGTGTTTGAGTTACTCAGTTTGGGGTGGAGCACATCAGCTACATCGGAAAGGCCATGCTCTACACTTGGCTTGAAGGAAATATGCCCTAGAGGCAATAATAAAGTTGTTATTTATATTTCCTTATATCATGATAAATGTTTATTATTCATGCTAGAATTGTATTAACCGGAAACTTAGTACATGTGTGAATACATAGACAAACAGAGTGTCACTAGTATGCCTCTACTCGACTAGCTCATTAATCAAAGATGGTTAAGTTTCCTAACCATAGACATGCGTTATCATTTGATAAACAGGATCACATCATTAGAGAATGATGTGATTGACATGACCCATCCGTTAGCTTAGCACTATGATCGTTTAGTTTATTGCTATTGCTTTCTCCATAACTTATACATGTTCCTATGACTATGAGATTATGCAACTCCCGAATACCGAAGGAACACTTATTGTGCTATCAAACATCACAACGTAACTGGGTGATTATAAAGATGCTCTATAGGTGTCTCCGATGGTGTTTGTTGAGTTGGCATAGATAGAGATTAGGATTTGTCACTCCGATTGTCGGAGAGGTATCTCTGGGCTCTCTCGGTAATGCACATCACTATAAGCCTTGCAAGCAATGTGACTAATGAGTTGGTTGTGGGATGTTGCATTACGGAACGAGTAAAGAGACTTTCCAGTAACGAGATTGAACTAGGTATGATGATACCGACGATCGAATCTCGGGCAAGTAACATACCGATGACAAAGGGAACAACATATGTTGTTATGCAGTTTGACCGATAAAGATCTTCGTAGAATATGTAGGAACCAATATGAGCAATCAGGTTCCACTATTGGTTATTTACCGGAGATGAGTCTCGGTCATGTCTACATAGTTCTCGGACCCATAGGGTCTGCATGCTTAACGTTCGATGACGATATGTATTGTGAGTTATGTGATTTGATGTACCAAAGGTTGTTCAGAGTCCCGGATGTGATCACAGACATGACGAGGAGTCTCAAAATGGTTGAAATATAAAGATTGATATATTGGAAGGTTATGTTTAGACACCGGAAAGGTTTCGGATAGGTTCGGGCATTTTCCGGATTAGCGGGGGGTTATCGGAACCCCCTGGGGGTTAATGGGCCTTCATGGGCTTTAGTGGAAGAGAGGAGGAGGCGGCCAAGAGGAGGGGGGCGGCCCCCCTTTCCTCCTTCCCCTCTTCCCTTTCCTTCCCCTCCTAGTTGGACAAGGAAAAGGGGGGAACCTACTCCTAGTAGGAGTAGGACTCCCCCCCTTGGGCTGCGCCCTATGAGGCCGGCCGGCCCACTCCTCCACTCCTTTATATACGGGGGAGGGGCCACCCCATAGACACACAAGTTGATATCTTAGCCATGTGCGGTGCCCCCCTCCATAGATTTCCACCTCGGTCATATTGTCGTAGTGCTTAGGCGAAGCCCTGCGTCGGTAACTTCATCATCACTATCAACACGCTGTCATGCTGACCAAACTCTCCCTCAGCCTCAGCTAGATCTAGAGTTCGAGGGACGTCACCGAGTTGAACGTGTGCAGATCGCAGAGGTGTCATGCATTCGGTACTTGATCGGTTGGATCGTGAAGATGTTCGACTACATCAACCGCGTTATTCAATGCTTTCGCATTCGGTCTACGAGGGTACGTAGACACACTCTCCCCTCTCATTGCTATGCATCCCTAGATAGATCTTGCATGATTGTAGGAATTTTTTGAAATACTTCATTCCCCAACAATGGCATCCGAGCCAGGTCTATGCATAGATGTTATATGCACGAGTAGAACACAAAGGAGTTGTGGGCGTGGGTATATACATACTGCTTGCCCTCACTAGTTGTTTCTTGATTCGGCGATATTGTTGGATGAAGCGGCCTGGACCGACATTACATGACCGTGTTCATGAGACTGGTTCTACCGACGTGCTTTACACACAGGTGGTTGGTGGGTGTCAGTTTCTCCAACTTTAGTTGAATCGGATTCAATGAACAGGGTTCTTTCTGAAGATCAAAAAGCAATCACTATACCACATTGTGGTTTTGATGCGTAGGTAAGAACGGTTCTTGCTAGAAGCCCGTAGCAGCCACGTAAAACTTGCAACAACAAAGTAGAGGATGTCTAACTTGTTTTTGCAGGGCATGTTGTGATGTGATATGGTTAAGACGTTATGAGATATAAATTGTTGTATGAGATGATCATGTTTTGTAAAAGTTATCGGCAATTGGCAGGAGCCTTATGGTTGTCGCTTTATTGTATGAAATGCAATCACCATGTAATTTCTTTACTTTATCACAAGTGGTAGCGATAGTCGTAGAAGTAATAGTTGGCGAGACGACAACGATGATACGATGGAGATCAAGGTGTCAAGCCGGTGATGATGGAGATCATGACGGTGCTTTGGAGATGGATATCAAAGGCACAAGATGATGATGGCCATATCATGTCAGATATTTTGATTGCATGTGATATTTATCCTTTATGCATCTTATTTTGCTTAGTACGGCGGTAGCATTATTAGATGATCTCTCACCAAATTTCAAGGTATAAGTGTTCTCCCTGAGTATGCACCGTTGCTACAGTTCGTCGTGCTGAGACACCACGTGATGATTGGGTGTGATAAGCTCTACGTTCACATACAACGGGTGCAAGCCAGTTTTGCATAAGCAGAATACTCGGGTTAAAATTGATGAGCCTAGAATATGCAGATATGGCCTCGGAACACTGAGACCGAAACGTCGAGCATGAATCATATAGTAGATATGATCAACATACTGATGTTCGCCATTGAAAACTACTCCATCTCACGTGATGATCGGACATGGTTTAGTTGATATGGATCACGTGATCACTTAGATTATTAGAGGGATGTCTATCTAAGTGGGAGTTCTTAAGTAATATTATTAATTGAACTTCAATTTATCATGAACTCAGTACCTGATAGTATTTTGCATGTCTATGTTGTTGTAGATAAATGTCCCATGTTGTTGTTCTGTTGAATTTTAATGCGTTCCTAGAGAAATCTAAGTTGAGGAATGGTAGCAACTACACAGACTGGGTCAGTAACTTGAGGATTATCCTCATTGTTGCACAGAAGAATTACGTCCTGGAAGCACCGCTAGATGCCAAACCCGCTGCAGGAGCAACTCCAGATGTTATGAACACTTGGCAGAGGAAAGCTGATGAGTACTCGATAGTTCAGTGTGCCATGCTTTACGGCTTAGAACTAGGACTTCAACGACGTTTTGAACGTCATGGAGCATATGAGATGTTTCAGGAGTTGAAGTTAATACTTCAAGCAAATGCCCGGATTGAAAGATATGAAGTCTCCAATAATTTCTACAGCTGCAAAATGGAGGAGAATAGTTCTGTCAGTGAACACATACTCAGAATGTCTGGGTACCACAATCACTTGACTCAGCTGGGAGTTAATCTTCCGATTGATAGTGTCATTGATAGAGTTCTTCAATCACTGCCACCAAGCTACAAAAGCTTCGTGATGAACTATAATATGCAAGGGATGGATAAGACAATTCCCGAGCTCTTCACGATGCTAAAGGCTGCGGAGGTAGAAATCAATAAGGAGCATTAAGTGTTGATGGTCAACAAGACCACCAGTTTCAAGAAGAAGGGCAAAGGGAAGAAGGGGAACTTCAGGAAGAACGGCAAGCAAGTTGCTGCTCAAGTGAAGAAGCCCAAGTCTGGACCTAATCCTGAGACTGAGTGCTTCTACTGCAAAGGGACCGATCACTGGAAGCGGAACTGCCCCAAGTATTTGGCGGATAAGAAGGGCAAAGTGAAAGGTATATTTGATATACATGTTATTGATGTGTACCTTGCTAATGCTCACAGTAGCGCCTGGGTATTTGATACTAGTTCTGTTGCTAATATTTGCAACTCGAAACAGGGGCTATGGATTAAGTGAAGATTGGCTAAGGACGAGGTGAGGATGCGCGTGGGAAATGGTTCGAAAGTGGATGTGATCGTCGTCGGCACGCTACCTCTACATCTACCTTCGGGATTAGTTTTAGACCTGAATAATTGTTATTTGGTGCCAGTGTTAAGCATGAACATTATATCTGGATCTTGTTTGATGCGAGACGGTTATTCATTTAAATTAGAGAATAATGGTTGTTCTAGTTATATGAGTAATATCTTTTATGGTCATGCACCCTTGATGAATGGTCTATTTTTACTAAATCTTGATAGTAGTGATACACATATCCATAGTATTGAAGCCAAAAGATATAAGTTTAGTAATGATAGTGCAACTTATTTGTGGCACTGCCATTTAGGTCATACTGGTGTAAAGCACACGAAGAAACTCCATGTTGATGGGCTTTTGGAATCACTTGATTATGAATCACTTGATGCTTGCGAACCATGCCTCATGGGCAAGATGACTAAGACTCCATTCTTATTAGAAATAATACATACTAATGTATGCGGTCTGATGAGTGTTGATGCTCATGGTGGGTATCGTTATTTTCTGACCTTCACAGATGATTTGAGCATATATGGGTATGTCTACTTGATGAAACATAAGTCTGAAACAATTGAAAAGTTCAAAGAATTTCAGAGTGAAGTGGAAAATCATAGTAACAAGAAAATTAAGTTTCTACGATCTGATCATGGAGGTGAATATTTGAGTTATGACTTTAGTCTTCATTTGAAACAATGCGGAATAGTTTCGCACCTCACGCCACCTAGAACACCACAGTGTAATGGTGTTTCCAAACATCATAACCGCACTTTATTAGATATGGTGCGATCTATGATGTCTCTTACTGATTTACCGCTATCGTTTTGGGGTTATGCTTTAGAGACGGCTGCATTCACGTTAAATAGGGCACCATCGAAATCCGTTGAGATGACACCATATGAACTGTGGTTTGGCAAGAAACCCAAGTTGTCGTTTCTTAAAGTTTGGGGCTGTGATGCTTATGTGAAAAAGCTTCAGCCTGATAAGCTCGAACCGAAATCGGAGAAATGTGTCTTCATAGGATACCCAAAGGAGACTATTGGGTGCACCTTCTATCACAGATCTGAAGGCAAGATATTTGTTGCTAAGAATGGATCCTTTCTAGAGAAGGAGTGTCTCTCGAAAGAAGTGAGTGGGAGGAAAGTAGAACTTGATGAGGTAACTATACCTACTCCCTCATTGGAAAGTAGTTCATCACAGAAATCAGTTCCAGTGATTCCTACACCAATTAGTGAGGAAGCTAATGATGATTATCATGAAACTTCTGATCAAGTTACTATTGAACCTCATAGGTCAACCAGAGTAAGATAAGCACCAGAGTGGTATGGTAATCATGTTCTGGAAGTCATGTTACTTGACCATGATGAACCTACGAACTATGAGGAAGCGATGATGAGCCCAGATTCCGCAAATGGCTTGAGGCCATGAAATCTGAGATGGGATCCATGTATGAGAACAAAGTGTGGACTTTGGTTGACTTGCCCGATGATCGGCAAGCCATAGTGAATAAATGGATCTTCAAGAAGAAGACTGGCATTGACGGTAATGTTACTGTCTATAAAGCTCGACTTGTTCCGAAAGGTTTTCGATAGGTTCAAGGAGTTTAATATGATGAGATCTTCTCACCCGTAGCGATGCTTAAGTGCGTTCGAATCATGTTAGCAATTGCCGCATTTTATGATTATGAAATTGGGCAAATGGATGTCAAAACTGCATTCCTTAATGGATATCTTAAAGAAGAGTTGTATATGATGCAACTAGAAGGTTTTGTAAATCCAAAAGGTGCTAACAAAGTGTGTAAGGTCCAGCGATCCATTTATGGACTGGTGCAAGCATCTCAGAGTTGGAATATACGCTTTGATAGTGTGATCAAAGCATATGGTTTTATACAGACTTTTGGAGAAGCCTGTATTTACAAGAAAGTGGGTGGGAGCTCTGTAGCATTTCTGATATTGTATGTGGATGACATATTGTTGATTGGAAATGATATTGAATTTTTGAATAGCATAAAAGGATACTTGAATAAGATTTTTTCAATGGAAGACCTCGGTGAAGCTGCTTATATATTGGGCATCAAGATCTATAGAGATAGATCAATACGCTTAATTGGACTTTCACAAAGCACATACCTTGATAAAGTTTTGAAGAAGTTCAAAATGGATCAAGCAAAGAAAGGGTTCTTGCCTGTGTTACAAGGTGTGAAGTTGAGTCAGACTCAATGCCCGACCACTGCAGAAGATAGAGACAAAATGAAAGTCATTCCCTATGCTTCGGCCACAGGTTCTATCATGTATGCAATATTGTGTACCACACCTGATGTGTGCCTTTCTATTAGTTTAGCAGGGAGGTACTAAAGTAATCCAGGAGTGGATCACTGGACATCGGTCAAGAACATCCTGAAATACCTGAAAAGTACTAAGGATATGTTTCTCGTTTATGGAGGTGACAAAGACCTCGTCGTAAATGCTTACGTCGATGCAAGCTTTGACACTGATCCAGATGAATCTAAGTCACAAACCGGATACATATTTTTATTGAATGGTGGAGCTGTCAGTTGGTGCAGTTCTAAGCAGAGTGTCGTGGCGGGATCTACGTGTGAAGCAGAATACTTAGCTACTTCGGAAGCAACAAATGAAGCAGTCTGGATGAAGGAGTTCATATCCGATCTAGGTGTCATACCTAGTGCATCGGGTCCAATGAAAATCTTTTGTGACAATACTGGTGCAATTGCCTTGGCAAAGGATTCCAGATTTCAGGAGAACCAAGCACATCAAGAGACACTTGAATTCCATCCACGATCAAGTCAAGGAGGGAGACATAGAGATTTGCAAGATACATACAGATCAGAATGTTGCAGACCCGTTGACTAAGCCTCTCTCATGAGCAAAACATGATCAGCACTAAGACTCCATGGGTGTTAGAATCATTACAATGTAATCTAGATTATTGACTCTAGTGCAAGTGGGAGACTGAAGGAAATATGCCCTAGAGGCAATAATAAAGTTGTTATTTATATTTCCTTATATCATGATAAATGTTTATTATTCATGCTAGAATTGTATTAACCAGAAACTTAGTATGTGTGTGAATACATAGACAAACAGAGTGTCACTAGTATGCCTCTACTCGACTAGCTCATTAATCAAAGATGGTTAAGTTTCCTAACCATAGGCATGAATTTTCATTTGATAAACTGGATCACATCATTAGAGAATGATGTGATTGACATGACCCATCCGTTAGCTTAGCACTATGATCATTTAGTTTATTGCTATTGCTTTCAACATAACTTATACATGTTCCTATGACTATGAGATTATGCAACTCCCAAATACCGAAGGAACACTTAGTGTGCTATCAAACATCACAACATAACTGGGTGATTATAAAGATGCTCTACAGGTGTCTCTGATGGTGTTTGTTGAGTTGGCATAGGTAGAGATTAGGATTTGTCACTCCGATTATCGAAGAGGTATCTCTGGGCCCTCTCGGTAATGCACATCACTATAAGCCATGCAAGCAATGTGACTAATGAGTTAGTTGCGGGATGTTGCATTACGAAACGAGTAAAGAGACTTGTTGGTAACGAGATTGAACTAGGTATGATGATACTGACGATCGAATCTCGGGCAATTGACATACCGATGACAAAGGGAACAACGTATATTGTTATGTGGTTTGACCGATAAAGATCTTCGTAGAAAATGTAGGAACAAATATGAGCATCTCGGTTCCGCTATTGGTTATTGACCGGAGATGAGTCTTGGTCATGTCTACATAGTTATCGAATCTGCAGGGTACGCACACTTAACGTTCAATGACGATATGTATTGTGAGTTATGTGATTTGATGTACTGAAGGTTGTTCGAAGTCCTGGATGTGATCACGGACATGATGAGGAGTCTCAAAATGGTCGATACATAAAGATTGATATATTGGAAGGTTATGTTTGGACACGGGAAAGGTTTCAGATAGGTTCAGGCATTTTCCGGAGTACCAGGGGGTTACCGGAATTCTCGGGGGGTTAATGGGCCTTCATGGGATTTAGTGGAAGAGAGGAGGAGGCGGCCAAGAGGAGGGGCGCGCCCCCAATCCCAATCCGAATTGGGGAGGGGGGCTGGCCCCCCTTTCCTTCTTCCCCTCTTCCCTTTCCTCCCCCTCCTAGTTGGACTAGGAAAAGGTAGTAGGAGTAGGATTCCCCCCCTTGGGGCGCGCCCTATGAGGCCGGACGGCCCCCTCCTCCAGTCCTTTATATACGGGGGAAGGGGGCACCCCATAGACACACAAGTTGATTTCTTAGTTGTGTGCGGCGCCCCCCTCCACATATTTCCACCTTGGTCATATTGTCGTAGTGCTTAGGCGAAGCCCTGCGTCAGTAACTTCATCATCACCGTCAACATGCTGTCGTGCTGACGAAACTCTCCCTTGGCCTCAGCTGGATCTAGAGTTCGAGGACATCACCAAGCTGGACGTGTGCAGATCGCGGAGGTGTTGTGCGTTCGGTACTTGATTGGTTGGATCGCGAAGACAATCAACTACATCAACTGCGTTATTCAACACTTCCGCTTTCGGTCTACGAGGGTACGTAGACACATTCTCCCCTCTCGTTGCTACGCATCCCTAGATACATCTTGCGTGATCGTAGGAAATTTTTTGAAATACTACGTTCCCCAACATGGCTCACATTGACAAAGTGTTCCCTTGAGTTATCTTCACTTTTAATATTTGAAGATAAAGGTTGTGTTAGTGAACTACTTTATTTCCCTTATTTTTTGTCTACTGCTTGCTTTCGCTTCTTAAGGTTTTATTTCTTAGTGTGTTAGTGAAGTGCGTGTTTGACAGTGGAGAGTTGCGTATTGTCTTGTAAGTGAGCTGCATTGTTGTAGACAAGTGAGATGCATTATTTAGGGCAAGTGAGCTACATTGTTCTAGACAAGTGGGTTGCATTGCTCTAGACAAGTGGGTTGCATTGTTCTAGATAAGATAACTGCACTCTGGTCATTAGTGAAATGTATTTTTTTTATTAGTGAGCTGCCTTTAATGTTTCTTGTTTTGTATTTGGACTGAGTGTTCCCATGTTTTCCCCTTGTTATCAGGTTTTTATGGAGGTCTTCTTGGAGGCTGTACATCACTGTTTGAGTCCCAGGGTTCTGAAGCAGTTATGGAGGATTGTGCCATTGAATCTCTCAAGAGAATTCTGGTTCTTTGGCTGGAGATGGTTTGAACACGGGTGTGGCATCTGGACCTGATGGTGGAAAGGTTCCTCCACTTGGCTCTTTTCATGAGGTAGTTGATCTTGATGATGATTTTGTTACGCCGGTGCCACGCCTCACTAGGACTAGGAGTGCAGCAATCAATCATCCTCCCGTTGATGAGGCTCGAGTATTTTCAAACAAGAGGGCAGGAGAGAGGGCTTTTTTGTTGAGAGACTCTTTAGAGAAATTGAGGCCTCCAAGGTTCAAATATATTGACGAGGCGAGGAAAATAATGGATCTCGTTCTCAGCCAAGATTTTGTAACCAAATACAATGAATAAGTTTTATGTGTGTGCCCTTCATCCTTTTGTGTGTTTTGTTTTGAACTTTATTTTGATCCCAACTATGTATCTTTACCGCAGTAACACACTCTTGATTGTGAATAATGCTTTTGATGATGTCGAATCAATCAAAGTTGACTATATATTTAAAACATTTGGCAAAGGAGCTTTCATGGACTCGTATCTCATGGATTATATCATTAATTACTGGAAGCAAGATCCTGAAATGAGTTTAGTATATCATTCTGGTGAATGTGTGCTACTTTCACCTTTATTTATCACGGTAAATGTGTCTGTTGTCATGTATTTTTTGCTTTGATCCATTTTTTCTCTTGTACTAAATTTTTTATGTCCTTGCGTGCATGCATCTTATTCTTTTTTCATGTCCCATTTGTTATTTTTCAATGCAGTATGTTCTTCAAATGCAAATCGATGTGAAGAAAAATGATGAAGGATACCTATGCTGCCGGTTGAGCTTATCCCATTTGTTTTAGAAGATGCGGTTAAGTAGGTCAAGGTTTTTGTTGGCGGTGAAAACTTGTTGGACACGAAACTAGTAAGGCCATTGTTTCCATAATTTCTTCTTCTTTGTTGCATTTCTTTTATACTTATTTGAAGCAGTGGTCCTAATGCTATGCGTCGAATGAACTTCATTTGATTTGTTTTTTTATGCGATAGTTTTTTATGACGCGCTGCAAGGATGGACCTTATGCCCTATACACGATGAACTGGCATCACGAGACCATTGATATCCATGACATGAGGGGGTACATTGGCAATGCTGATTACACGACAAAGTGGCGGATGACCGACTTCCACTCAGATTGCACTGTAGTGGAATGTCATGTTTTTCTCATTTCGGTTTACCGAAAATCTGTTTTTTACTTGCTGTGCTTCAAGCATTAACTTGTTTTTGCTATACATTTTAGCCAACTTCAAAGCTTGTATTTCTCCTGTTGCATATTTTTTAAACCACACAATGTCCACGAGGGAGGGGGCACGCCCCCTATCTCGTGGGCCCCCTAAGGCTCCACCGACCTCAAATCCAACTCTCTATATTCGTGTTCAGGGAGAAAAAAATCAAAAAAATAAGGATTCATCATGTTTTACGATACGGAGCCGCCGCCAAGCCCTAATCTCTCTCGGGAGGGCTGATCTGGAGTCCATTCGGGGTTCCAGAGAAGGGAATCCGTCGCCATCGTCATCATCAACCTTCCTCCATCACCAATTTCATGATGCTCACCGTCGTGTGTGAGTAATTCCATCGTAGGCTTGCTGGACGGTGATGGGTTGGATGAGATTTATCATGTAATCAAGTTAGTTTTGTTAGGGTTTGATCCCTAGTATCCATTATGTTCTGAGATTGATGTTGCTATGACTTTCCTATGCTTAATGCTTGTCACTAGGGCCCGAGTGTCATGATTTCAGATCTGAACCTATTATGTTTCCATGAATATATGTGAGTTCTTGATCCTATTTTGCAAGTGAATAGTCACCTGCTATGTGTTATGATCCGGTAACCCCGAAGTGATAATAATCGGGACCACACCCGGTGATGACTATTGTCATGGAATTGTCACGACAGATGTCCTAGTGGAAGGACTTAGTCTAGGGCCATCGCAACTAGGAAGCTTAAAGGGGTTAATCGAGACAAAGGACATGAGAGGTTTTATACTAGTTCGGCCCCTTACAATGAAGGTAAAAGCCTACGTCTAGTTGTGTTGGTATTGCTCGGGTTTCGATCACCAAGAGGCTAACTCGCCGGCTTGGTTATTGATCTCTTCTTTCTTGCCCTAAGCCGCCACCGGGTCGTCCCCTTATATACATGGGTTGACGCTTGGTGGCCTACAGAGTCCCGGCCAGCTCATAAATCGTGTCCGGCTCGGTGACTTCTTTTACATGCCTTTCTTTACAAGTCTTTCCTTACATACGACGGCTTACAAATTGGGCCTTAAGACGCCTCTAGGCCATTGGGCCTTCTATAAGATTTGATAAACTATCGTCTTGAATGTTTACTGGGCTTCCTTTGTAACCCGCCATTGGGGCTGACCCGGCCCCTCCTAGGCGGGTCATAATTGATAGTTATATCCCCAACATTAGGCTCCAGGTTGACTTTGAACTTTGTTCTTTGTCAATCTTGAACACTTAGACAAAATCCATCTTCTTATCCTCACAGAAGTTTTTGTAACTCGCCATGATGTCATCTCTTGAAAATACAAAAAAACTTATATGACGTCATCCCACAACGAATCTTCATCTTTAATGCCTCCTGAGAATCGAGGCGTCCGTTTAGTTGGATAATCATAATTTGGGTCTTCCTCGATTTTCGCGCCTGTCTATTCAGCTTTTACCATATAAATAGGTGCGCCCCGGCCTTTTCTCCTTCTTCTCTCTTCCTCATCTCCTTCCTCTTTGCAACCCTCCTGTTGCTCGAGCTCCACCGCCGCCGCAGCGCTCATCGTCGTCCTCAAGCTCGGCCACTGCATCACCCTGATTCTGTCCTGAGAACGGCGGCGATCCTCCATAGCAACTCCGTGCCCGTAAGCTCACACCTTCTCACCCCCATAGATCTGCATTAGGGTTCAGGAAGTTTCCTTCTTGTGTTCTTCCTTGTTCATCGTAGATTTGTTGCAACTTCTCTAACCACACTCTCTTTTGATCTAAAAGCAGTGCAGAACTTAAGTGGTAGCTATTTCTCATCCATTTTAAATGTTAGTAGATCCCTTTCCTTTGCACAGATATCTTCTTAGAGCTGATGAACTCATCTGGGCAATATTTTTAGGTCTAGGAGGTTTCTCATTTTGAACGCCCATTTGATCCATAGTAATATCCAAAAGTTAAGAAACCTGTTTGTCTCCATACTTAATCAATTCTGCCACTGGTATTTCTCAAATGTCTGTAGTCATGGCGGCTTACTGTGCCGACTTACTTTTCCTTATATGACATTAGCCCTTAATTAAGCCGCCATTACTCCCCTGTATCATCATCATTTACTTTTACCATTATCATTCAATTGAACCGGCATGTTGCCTTTCTTTTATTTCATTTTTGAACATCATGCCGTCCAAAGCGCCGACTATCTGCAACTGGGTTCCCTCAACAGTGACTGGGGAAAGTTTGAAGGAGTTCTTCTCCATAGGATTTTTGCCAGGAAAAACTGTCATGTCTTACCGTGCACCTGACCCGGAAGAACGGCCCAATCTAAGAAATGGTGAAGTCATTGTGTTTACTGACCACATGAACCGTGGCTATTCACCGCCCAGCTCAAAGTTCTTCAGAGATGTTCTCCATTTTTTCAAACTCCACCCTCAAGATCTTGGTCCCAATTCCATATCCAATATCTGCAACTTCCAAGTGCTCTGTGAGGTGTACCTTCAGGAAGAGCCGACTGTGGAACTCTTTAGAGAGTATTTTTGTCTGAACCGGCAGAACGAGTGCACCAACGGCCCTAGCCTGGAACTTGGAGGTATCTCAATTCAGCATCGACAAGGTGCCGTCTTCCGCCTTATAGTCTTGCCAAGTCATCCCAAGGACTGGAATCAGACTTGGTTTTATTGTCAAGACACTTCACCAGCAAATGAGCATCCATTGTCGGGTTATCGCTCAGAGCATCTTGACTCCAAATTCACACTTCCTGACAAACTCACTGCTGCGGAACACAAGAAGCTGATACCATCCATCAAAAGGATTTAATGCTTTGTTGGGGAACGGCTTAACCGGAGTTGACTTGACCCGTTGCTAGGTGGTGTGGCGGGTCATCCCTCTAAGCCGTCGATCAAAATTGATGTACGAGTATGGCTGAGGCCCACATGACTCTCTTTGTCACAGCTCTATTCAATTAACAGAAGAAGATATTGTTTCAATGTCAACCCTTCTGGTGAATGGAAAATATGAAGACTGCAGTAAAGTTGGGTTAAACCCTTTCTGCAAGCTTAACCCGGTGCCAGAAGTAAAGAACCTCTGATCTCTCTCCTTTGTATTTTTCCCAGTCGTATTGTTTTTTAATAATTGCCTGACCTTTCATCTTGTTTTTTACCTGTTTACAGGCCAAATTTGATTTCTGGAAAGTTAAATATGACCATGAAGCTGCCAAGAAAGCGAGAGTCGCCGCCATAAACGCCAAGAAAACGACCCGGCGGTCGAAAAAGAAGAAGAGCACTTCTGAAGATTTGATGAAGCTTGACGATACTTCTGAGTCGGAGGTAGCCCTTGACTCCCTTGGCCAACTTTTTAATAATCTTATTAACACTGATCATTACCAGGACGACACTGGGGCCAGTCAGGCCGTGGAAGAAGAGGTAACTATTTCCTCCGACTCAGCCCATTTTCCAAGACAGAAACTTCGAGTCGTAACCTAGAAAGTAAGGTTTTCACACCCTTTGGCTTATCTGGACCCTCACTTTCTTTTGAAAAAGCAGCAACATGAGAGCCGCCGTCAAGCCCGGACGGAAGACAAACCACCAGTTGCTCTTCAACAAACTCCTCAAAAACGCCAGAATGAGGTTTATTTCTTTGTCTTTGACTTTCTGTTAATGGATCTCCTCCCTTGCATTACTTACTTTGTCTTATCTTTATAGGAGGTGTCTCGCTCTTGTGGCGGCTCGTCTCAGACCCAATTTCCGGCCTTCAAGACTACCACTGGGTAAGGAAAAATCCTCTTTCTTCCATGTTTTTCAGACTATCTCTTTATACTGACAGTCCTATAACATTTCTCTTAGTGGTCAAGCTAAGTCTAAGAAGGCCAAGGTAACCAAGATGGTGGAAGACCCGCCAGTCCTTGCACCTGAACCAGCAAGGCCACCTTCTCCTCCATCAATTGAAGCTCCAGAAGACCCGCCTATGAATGATGAAGTAAATCCTCCTGAGCCGTTAGTTGACGATACCACCATGAATCCTTCCGCAACTGGACCATCGAGCTCGGCCAACCTGACATCACCGTCTATGCAAGACGTTTTGATCACCGGGAGCCACTTTGTTGAGCCAGGGAATCCCACCGTGTTGGCTCGTCACACGATGAAACAAGAGGCGTTGGAGAGACAGAAAGTGCGTTTTGATGTTCCACATTATGACCATCTGAATGCCAACGACATTTTATCCGGTTATCTCAGCCATGTGCACTCCAGTCGTGACTCAGAGATCGAAATGGTTAACCAGTTGCAGCTGAAATACGAGGTATGTTCTTCCGGCTTACTTATATTCCGCCAGCCCCCAAGTCTTCAGATTATGAGAGAACCGGAATGATCTGTAGACTTTATGATATAGGCTAAGACTTTTACCTTTGAAACTTTTCTGGAGTTCAATAAAATAGAACAAAGCTTCACCTGTAGTCCCCAAGGGACGGTTCACCTGATCATAAATGAGCCGGTACTTTAAATTTTCATAATTGTCTTGTACCGTATCCAAAGAACTTTGTAATTCAGTTTAACCTTGAGAAACTTGCTGAATAGCATACATTAGCCCCCAAGTGCCAAGTGTTGTTACTTTGTAAAATACTTGGGACTTTAAAATATGTTTTTTTAGAGTCATAAGAAATTGTTTTGGCATGCATTAGCCCCCAAGTGTCAAGTGGTGTTACTTTGTAAAGTACTTGAGACTTGAATCTTCACCTTTAAACCTTAATTGAAATCTTGACTCATCTGGGTATGTTTTGCAGAATGCCTTATCTGAACTGAGCTCGCAATTGACTGATGCGAAGACCCGGCTGGCGGATCAGGAGGCAGAATCAAGTATGCTGACTCCAAACTGCAAGTAAGTCTCTCTGAGACGGAAGACTTAAAAACCAGCTTTACTGCCAAGAAGAAAACCTGGGCTGAAGAAAAAACGCTTCTGACACAACATGCCGAGAAAGCTGAAGCCACCCTTGAAGAGGTGACGACGGAGCTGACCGGTTTAAAGAACCGGGTGTCACAAATGGTGTCCGCCATCTTTGGTAAGCCATCTGTACTGAACTTTTTACCTTCTTTTGACCCGGACTGCAAGCCACTAGCTGACCTTCGTGTTTAAAACGTATGCAGGCCCTTGAAGCAAGAATCTGAGTCAAGACCACGTGATTAAGCTAAAGGTGATCTATACTTTAGTAGAGCAGTTGTACATTGGCGCACAATGAGCACTCATCGCTATCTCTCCTGCCAATCAAGGACCCGACCGGCTCAGTGATGTTTTAAAGAAGCTGTCAATCTTGCCCACCAGGTTCCAAGAAGTGAAGCGCTCCTGTGCCAAAGCCAGAGCTTTGACTGCCCTGAGCCGCTCCAAGGCTTGGGTGCCAGATCTAGACCCGGCGGATGTAGCCAAAGGGTATCCTACCGTGAAGGAAGACAGATCTCCCTTTGAACAAGATGACTTTATGGCTTGCGTGCGCAGAGTTCGACCTCAGGCGACTATTCTTAGAGATGAAATGAATATTGACAAGTATTAGCCGGGTTTTGATGTGGAAAATAAGAAGATGGCAACTCCCTCGTACAAGGTGACAGATTTAATCCTGCCTGTTCGTGAAAATACATTTGCTCCGGAAGTTGATCCGGCCGGCCTGATTGACGAAGAAGCAGAATTTGTCGCTGTGAACGGTTTTGATTGGTCAAAACCGAGCTTCCAATCAGCAGAGGGCGGTGAACTAGCGAGGAAGGAGTAATAACCATCTTCATTGACTTATAAAAGCCTTGTAATAGATTAGCTGTGAAAACACTGCGTGCTTTGCCTATGCCATCATGCATAAAACACTGTGTGTGATTCTGTTTTTCCTGATGCCAATGTATGCATCATATTTATGGTTGTCCCTGCAATACTTCAGCTCTGTTCCTGTAGATACAAGAGAGAAAGCTGGCTTGGCGGCTTAGTACCGAACGGGTTAGAACACCCGGCTTATAGCCAATATTTTTACCATAGTAGAAAAACAGAAATAGACATAAAAAGAGAACAAGGCTGAAATAACCCTTTGATTAATACACGAGGCAATTGCTCATAAAGAATAGCCATACTTGTACCTTTGATCTCTGGACCACCGGTTTAAATAACCCGGGTGATGAAGTTGATAATCCAATCTTTTTGAGAAGTCAATGCTTCTGAATACTGAATGATTATCATGCCCTGGCGGCTTGTTGTCAAATAGCTCAGCCGGTGAAAAGACCATGATGATTATTTGTGAAATTGAGACAAAAAACCAATAAAGCGAATAACAAGTAGTAAAAATTAACCTTGTAATTAAAAGTTGGGGGCTTCTGATTCGAATACGATTAGTAAACCGGACCAAAGGGGTTAAGCTAAGGTTCGAATACAACCATATAGCCCCCAGTGGCTTTGGCGTTGCACCGATCAAGAGGGTACCGACAGCTATGTTCTCTTTGGTTCGAATACGACCTATGTTTGAACAGGAAGCCCCCAAATGACCTTGAGAGGTTTTTAACGACCCTGATTCGAATACGATCCAAGTCGGACCCAAAAGGGGTTAAGTTGTGATTCAGATACGATCAAGAAGCCCCCTAGTGAGTTTGGCTTTGAGCCGATCAAAAGGGTTACAACAGCTATGTTCTCTTTGGTTCGAATACGACCTATGTTTGAACAGGAAGCCCCCAAGTGACCATGAGAGTTGCAGCTAGATTCGAATACGATCATAAGCCGGACAAAAAAGGTTAGACTTGATGCAAATATGATCAGCTCCTTAATAGTCATTTGAAAATAATAAAAACAATAAAGATGCGTAATCTTTAAAAGAAAAGAGACCGATGGTCCTGCTTTATTACTTATCATAGTATATACAACATTAACGTATGTACATGACGAGAGCCGGTGGCTTAGGTGTAGTATGGCCGAAGTTGAGCAATGTTCCACGGCCGGCGGGTCTCCTCTTCCGACTTACGTGAGTCTTTGTGCTCTCGAACGTCAATGAGGTAATATGACCCATTGTTTAAGTTCTTGCTGACCACAAAGGGTCCTTCCCAAGGCGGGGATAACTTGTGTGCATCTGACAGATCCTGGATGAGCCGGAGCACCAGGTCGCCTTCTTGAAAGGTCCTGGACTTAACCCGGCGGCTGTGATAACGGCGCAGGTCCTGTTGATAAATTGCTGATCGAGCCGCTGCTAAGTCTCTTTCCTCATCTAACAAGTCAAGTGCATCCTGTCTGGCTTGTTCATTATTAGCTTCAACATAAGCCGCCACACGGGGCGAGTCATGACGGATGTCACTAGGCAACACTGCTTCTGCTCCATACACCATGAAGAAAGGTGTGTAACCTGTAGACCTGTTAGGTGTGGTGTTGATACTCCACAGCACCGAGGGTAATTCCTCTACCCAACAACCCGGCGTTCGCTGCAAGGGAACCATAAGCCGGGGCTTGAGACCTTTTAAGATTTCCTGATTTGCTCTCTCAGCTTGACCATTGGATTGAGGATGAGCTACAGAAGAGACATCAAGCCGAATATGCTCACGTTGACAAAACTCCTCCATAGCCCCTTGGGATAGATTAGTGCCATTGTCAGTGATAATGCTGTGTGGAAAACCAAAACGGAAGATCACCTTTTTCATGAACTGAACCGCCGTGGCCGCATCACACTTACTCACCGGCTCTGCCTCAACCCACTTTGTGAATTTGTCAACTGCCACTAAAAGATGTGTCTTTTTATCCTTAGACCTTTTGAAAGGCCCAACCATGTCAAGCCCCCAGACCGCAAACGGCCAAGTGATCGGGATCATCCGTAGCTCTTGAGCCGGCACATGTGCTCGTCGTGCGAATTTTTGACATCCGTCACATCTACTGACCAGATCTTCTGCATCAGCGTGAGCCGTCACCAGTAAAAACCGTGACGAAAAGCCTTAGCCACCAGAGATTTTGACTCGGCGTGATGACCACAATCACCTTCATGGATCTCATGAAGTCTTTCTTTGCCTTCTTTAGGGGAAACACACCGCTCAAACGCTCCAGAGACGCTGCGATGGTATAGTTCTCCGCCAGAAATCGTCATTGACTTAGACCGCCGGGTTATCTGCCGGGCCAGGGTCTCATTCGCTGGCAGCTCGCCCCGGGTCATATAAGCCAAGAATGACACTGTCCAATCTGGGATGACATGAAGAGCTGCCACCAACTGTGCCTCAGGGTCAGGAACAACTAGATCTTCTTCTGTGGGTAACTTAACAGATGGGTTATGCAAAACATCCAAAAAGGTGTTAGGTGGCACCGGCTTACGTTGAGATCCCAGCCGGCTAAGAGCATCAACTGCTTCGTTCTTCCTATGGTCAATGTGTTCCACCTGATATCCTTTAAAATGTCCTGCAACAACATCGACTTCTCGGCGATAAGCCGCCATGAGAGGGTCTTTGGAATCCCACTTGCCTGATACCTGTTGAGCCACTAAATCTAAGTCGCCAAGACACCGGACCCGGCTCAGGCTCATCTCTTTGGCCACTCGAAGACCATGGAGCAAGGCTTCATATTCCGCCATGTTGTTAGTGCAAGGAAACATCAGCCGCAACACATAACAAAATTTGTCACCTCAAGGGGAGGTTAAAACAACTCCAGCCCCTGAGCCTTCCAACTGTCTGGACCCATCAAAGTGAATAGCCCAATATGTCTTGTCTAGCTTCTCCTCCGACATCTGCATATCTGTCCAGTCATTAATAAAGTCAACCAGCGCCTGAGACTTGATCGCAGTACGTGGCACATACTTCAACCCATGAGATCCAAGTTCAATGGCCCACTTGGCGACTCGCCCAGTGGCCTCTCTATTCTAGATGATGTCCCCCAAAGACGTAGAGCTAACCATAGTGACCGGGTGACCCTGAAAGTAATGCTTGAGCTTCCGGCTTGCCATGAACACCTCGTACACGAGTTTTTGCCAATGTGGATATCTTTGTTTAGATTCGATCGGTACCTCGCTGATGTAATAAACCGGCCGTTGAACCGGATGTTCCTTGCCAACCTCTTTGCGCTCCACCACAATTGCCACAATAACAGCTCGTGAGTTAGCGGCTACGTATAACAATAGAGGCCCTTTCTCAATTGGGGCAGCAAGAATCGGTGGCTCAGTAAGCTGTTTCTTCAGATCCTCAAAAGCAGAGTTTGCAGCATCACTCCAAACAAAATCATCTGTTTTCTTCATCATCTGATACAAAGGCATGGCTTTCTCCCCTAACCGGCTTATGAACCAGCTTAAAGCAGCCACACGACCCGCCAGCCATTGAATGTCATTGATGCATGTTGGTTTGGCCAGGGATGTGATTGCCTTAATTTTCTCCGGGTTAGCTTCAATACCTCGGTTGGACACCAAAAAGCCCAAGATCTTGCCGGCTGGGACTCCAAAAACACACTTAGCCGGGTTAAGCATCATTTTGTAGACCCGAAGGTTATCTAAGGTCTCTTTCAGATCTGTGACCAAGGTTTCCTCTTTCCTGGACTTTACCACTATATCGTCCACATAAGCATGAACATTACGCCCAATCTGATTGTGAAGACAATTCTGCACACATCGTTGATAAGTCGCCTAGGCACTCTTAAGCCCAAAAGGCATAGACACATAGCAGAAAGCTCCAAACAAAGTGATAAAAGTTGTCTTCTCCTGATCTTTGACTGCCATCTTGATCTGATGATAACAGGAATAAGCATCTAAAAAGCTCAAACGTGCACATCCCGCCGTAGCATCAATGATCTGATCAATACGGGGGAGAGCAAAAGGGTCAGCCGGACAAGCTTTGTTTAAATCGGTGTAATCCACACACATACGCCAGGTGCCGTTCTTTTTGAGCACAAGCACCGGGTTGGCTAACCACTCTAGGTGAAAGACTTCCACAATGAACCCGGCCGCCAAGAGCCGGGCCACCTCTTCTCCAATGGCCTTGCGCCTTTCCACGTTGAACCGCCGGAGAAACGATCTAACTGGTTTAAACTTTGGATCAATATTGAGAGTGTGCTCAGCGAGTTCCCTTGGGACACCCGGCATGTCGAAAGGTTTCCATGCAAAGATGTCCTAGTTCTCACGGATGAACTCGATGAGCGCGCTTTCCTGTTTTGGATCCAAGTTGGCGCTGATGATGAACTGTTTGGATGAGTCACCAGGCACAAAGTCAACCATCTTGGTATCATCAGCTAATTTGAATTTCAACACCGGCTCATGCTCCGTTGTCGGTTTCTTTAAAGACATCATATCTGCCGGGTCAACATGATCCTTATAAAATTTTAACTCTTCTGTTCCACAAAAAGACTTAGCATATGCAGCATCACCTTCTTCACACTCTAGGGCTATTTTCCGGCTTCCATGTACTGTAATGGTGCCCTTATAACCCGGCATCTTGAGCTGCAAATACACATAACACGGCCGAGCCATGAACTTGGCATAAGCCAGCCGTCCAAACAGAGCATGGTATGGGCTTTTGATCTTAACCACCTCAAAGGTTAATTTTTCTGCTCTGGAGTCGTACTCATCCCCAAAGGCTACTTCCAGTTCAATGTTGCCAACTGGGTATGCTGACTTGCCAGGTACCACACCGTGAAAAATAGTGTTGGATTGCTTAAGACTCTTATCAGTCAACCCCATTCGGCGGAACATCTCATAGTAGAGGATGTTGATGCTGCTGCCTCTGTCCATGAGTACCTTAGTGAATTTATATCCACCAACCTGAGGCGCCACTACCAAGGCCAAGTGACCTGGATTATCAACCCGGGGTGGATGATCCTCTCTACTCCACACAATAGGTTGTTCTGACCGCCGTAAGTAACATGGAATCGCCGGCTCAACGGCATTGACGGCCCTCTTGTGAAGCTTCTGGTCCCTCTTACATAAACTAGTGGTGAACATGTGGTATTGCCCACTACTCAACTGTTTTGGCTTGCTCTGATATCTGGATTGTTGCTGCTGATTACCTTGGCTGGGTTGTGGGTTATAACCTCCCTGGTTACCTGGATGGCCCTGACCGTGAAAACCTCCTCCACCTGAACCGGTGCCCGGGCCATGGAAACCACCTCCACCTGAACCGCCGCCTGGGCCGTGACCTCCATCAAATGCATTTGAATTTTTAAATGCCTTCATGATTGTACAATCCTTCCACAGGTGGGTGGCTGGCTTCTCCCGAGTGCCGTGTCTTGGACAAGGTTCATTCAATAGTTGCTGAAGGGTGGGACCTGACCCACCCGACCGAGGGGGTTGCCTGCCCTTGCGCCGTTGATTTCCGCCCTGTGCATTGGTGTTAGTGACAAATTCATTAGCCATACGTTTATTACCTCCTGGATTTGTCGGGTTATGTTGGTGACCCTTGCCGTTGCCGTTCTTCTTTCCCATCCATGTCTTTTCTTTGTCAGACACCGGGTCCTTGGTACTATCAGAATCAGCATACTTGACGAGAGCCGCCATCAACTGGCCCATGTCATTGCAGTCACGCTTGAGCCGCCCTAGTTTCTGCTTTAGAGGTTCAAAACGGCAGTTTTTCTCCAACATCAAGACTGCTGAGCCGGCATCCATCTTATCAGATGAATGTATTATCTCCTTGACCCGGCGCACCCAATGGGTTGTAGATTCACCGACCTCTTGTTTACAATTAGTCAGGTCCACAAATCGACATGGGTTGTTTACATGTGTCTTTGAAGTTATGAATGAACCGGGCCTTCAACTCCGCCCATGAGCCGATAGAATTGCGTGGCAACCCCTTCAACCAAGTACGAGATGTTCCATCCAACATCATAGTGAAATACTTGGCCATTGCCGCATCACTGACCTCCAACAACTCCATAGACATCTCATAACTCTCAATCCAAGCCCCAGGCTGCAAGTCGGTCGTGTAATTAGGCACCTTACGAGGCCCCTTGAAGTCCTTTGGCAAACGCTCATTACGTATGGCCGGCACAAGGCAAGGGACACCTTGGTTCTTGTGGCCACTCCTGCCTCGACCGAGGTTGCTGGATAAGCCGGAAAAGTCTGATGAGCCGCCTGCTCTGCTGCCAGTTGAACCGCTCGCTCGGCCTCTTGTCGGATCCTCTCCTGATCCGCCAAATTAAGGGCTCGAGCCTGCGCCAGCTCATACCTGTGCGGTCGGTTGCGGCATTGAGAATTGCTTGACATGTCAGCTGAATACAAATGCCTACTATAGCTTGGGCTCCGGCTCGGCCGAGGAGTTGAATGGATCCCGTCTCGACTGTAGGAGTACGCATCCTGCTGTGCCAGAGCTGTTTGAAGAAGTTCTCTCACCCTTCGTGTTTCGATCGCCGCCGGCGAGTCACCTTCCATCGGGAGAGCCGCCAAACGAGCCGACGCTGCAATGAGGTTTTCCAAGGGATTGGAGAAGTGACCCGGCGGCATTGGTACATAATGAGGTGGAGCGGTATGTACACAAGGTGGTTCCATGGCACGCGGTTGGACCGGTGCCCCGGGTGTCATGATCCGATTCGCCTCTGGTGGGTTGCTTGTCCCAGCCCCGGGTGTATGAAAAAGGTTCCTAGGATCGAGCGCCAGAGGTAGACGTGACTGAGTTTTCTGATGCGTTCTTCTCATGACCTCGTTCGACGCGTTCATATCCACCGGGAGCCGGAAAGTCTCTGCTTGAAGTTGTTGAGCACGAACGTGCAAAGCCGCCCGCTCCGCTGCCATCCTGACCTCCTCTGGTGCTAGATTTTCTTTAGCTTGTACCATCTCTTCATGTATGCGTGCCACCTCTGCGTCATGCTGGGCTTTATCCGCCGGCTCTACCTCGACAGTCAACAAAGTCGTCAGTTTATCCATGAGGTCCATTAGAATCTGAGCCGGGAGGCACGCAGGGTCTCCTGACCCGGCTGCGGCCGACCCGCTAGTTGCTATTGCTGCTGCTACTGTGGAGTTCTGCCCGAGCTGTGTTCCTGCCATGAAGACTCCGACCCAATTCGGCGGCTCAAGGGGGTCCGGAATACTGCTGCCATCGGAACAGCCCCCGAGCACGCCATCCTGCAGCTGATACAAAGAGTCTGTCTCGCCCGTTGATGATGTAGCGTCAGAACAGACGGCCATCTCACCGCCATCCACCGATCCTTCAGAGTATTCACCACCGTGGACGCAGCCTATGAAAGCATGCTTCACGAAAGATTGAAAACGGGTGGTCCTCGCACGCTGAGCCATTTCGACGAGGTTGGCATGGACGTCCGGCTCAGGGCCCGACTCACCGATCCGACCAATGAAAACATGAATTCCGCCGAAGGGGACCCAGTACCCATACTCGATTGAGCCGGCCTCGGGGCCCCATCCTTCGTCGTCGATGTAGAGCTTGCCGCGACGACTCTTGGTCATCCGGCCCATAGCGTATCCCTTGAGCCCTTCGAAGTTGCCCTTCAAGAACTCAAATCCACGGTGCGCTGGCCCCACGGTGGGCGCCAACTGTCGTGGAATTGTCACGGAAGATGTCCTAGTGGAAGGACTTAGTCATAGGGCCATCGCAACTAGCAAGCTTAAAGGGGTTAATCAAGACAAAGGACATGAGAGGTTTTATACTAGTTCGGCCCCTTACGATGAAGGTAAAAGCCTACGTCTAGTTGTGTTGGTATTGCTGGGGTTTCGATCACCAAGAGGCTAACTCGCCGGCTTGGTTATCGATCTCTTGTTTCTTACCCTAATCCGCCACCGGGTCGTCCCCTTATATGCATGGGTTGACGCCTGGTGGCCTATAGAGTCCCGGTCGGCTCATAAATCGTGTCCGGCTTGGTGACTTCTTTTACATGACTTTCTTTACAAGTCTTTCCTTACATACGACGGCTTACAATATTGGGCCTTAAGCCACCTCTAGGCCTTTGGGCCTTCTATAAGATTTGATAAACTATCTCTTGAATGTTTACTGGGCTTCCTTTGTAACCTGCCATTGGGGCTGACCCGGCCCCTCCTGGGCGGGTCATAATTGATAGTTATATCCCCAACAACTATAGTTTGAGGAGTTCATGTATTCACCAAGTGTTAATGCTTTGTTTTCTTACTCTATTAAAAGGAGGCGTTAATATCCCTAAGTTTCCAATAGGACCCCGCTGCCACGGGAGGGTAGGACAAAAGATGGCATGCAAGTTCTTTTCCATAAGCACGTATGACTATATTCAAAATACATGCCTACATTACATTGATGAACTGGAGCTAGTTCTGTGTCACCCTATGTTATAACTGTTGCATGAGGAATCGCATCCGACATAATTATCCATCATTGATCCAATGCCTACGATCTTTTCACATATTAATCTTTGCTTAGTTACTTTTCTGTTGCCACTTTTACGATCACTACAAAACCAATACTGTTACTTTTGCCACCATTACTGTTACTTCCATATTACTTTGCTACTAAATACTTTGCTGCAAATATTAAGTCTTTCAGGTGTGGTTGAATTGACAACTCAACTATTAATAGTTGAGTATATTCTTTGGCTCCCCTTGTGTCGAATCAATAAATTTGGGTTGAATACTCTACCCTCGAAAACTGTTGCGATCCCCTATACTTGTGGGCTATCAAGACTATTTTCTGGCGCCATTGCCGGGGGGCATAGCTCTATTCTTTGAGTCACTTGGGATTTATATCTGTTGATCACTATGAGGAACTTGAAAGATGAAAGAACCAAGATTTTTCCCTCAACTACGACGGGAGGTAAGGAACTGCCATCTAGCTCTGCACTTGATTCACCTTCTGTTTTGAGTAAACTTGCGACACCTACACCTGCTATTTATTCTGATATGTCGCATGTTATTGATTATGCCACTTCTGCTTTGCATGATACTTATGATGAAACTACTTCTATGCTTGATAATACTGTTCCATTAGGTGAATTTCTTGATGAACAACTTGCTAGGGTTAGAGAGAATGAAATTATTGAAACTGATAATATTGATAAAAGTGATGATGAAGATTCT
The DNA here is from genome assembly GCF_018294505.1 of Triticum aestivum. Classification (NCBI taxonomy): domain Eukaryota; kingdom Viridiplantae; phylum Streptophyta; class Magnoliopsida; order Poales; family Poaceae; genus Triticum; species Triticum aestivum. Next base: position 480,644,614 of record NC_057797.1, read on the forward strand.
CCCCCTAGATATGAATTGCCTGTTATGGATGAAGAAATTGCTAGAGATTTTTTAGCTTGTAATGATAGATATGGTCCTAAGAAACTGTTAGCTAAGCTGAAAGAAAAGTCTTTGAATGCTAGAATGAAATATGACCCTGCTTTTGCTACTTCACCTATCTGTATTTCTGATGAGGATTATGATTTCTCTGTCGACCCTGAGTTAATTACTTTGGTTGAATTTGATCCTTCTCATGGCTATGACTCTGAAACTGTTGTGGCACATCTTACTAAATTGAATGATATAGCCACCTTGTTCACTAATGAGGAGAAAATTCGCTACTACTATATCCTTAAGTTATTTCCGTTCTCATTAAAGGGTGGTGCTAAAACATGTTTTAATTCTCTTGATCCTGGTTGTGTGCGTAGTCCCTAGGATATGATTTATTACTTCTCTGCTAAATATTTCCCACTCATAAGAAACAAGCTGCCTTAAGGGAATTATATAATTTTGTGCAAATTGAAGAAGAGAGTCTCCCACAAGCTTGGGGGAGGCTTTTCCGATTACTTAATGCTTTGCCTGATCATCCTCACAACAAAAATGAAATACTTGGTATCTTTTATAATGGACTAAGTGATGCTTCCAAAGACCACGTGGATACTTGTGCTGGTTGTGTTTTCAGGGAAAGAACTGTTGATCAAGCTAAATTTCTACTGAATAATATGTTTAGTAATGATAATGATTGGACACTTCCTGAACTAACTCCTAAGCCAACTCCGAAGAAAAGGGGTATTCTATTTCTCAGTCTTGAAGATATGCAAGAGGCAAAGAAATCTAGGAAAGAAAAAGGCATTAAAGCTAAAGATGTTAAGAATTTACCGCCCATTGAAGAAATACATGGTCTTGATAACCCTACACAGGTAGTAAAGGTAAATTCTCTCTATAGATTTGATGAAGGTGATATTCCTCGTTATAAGTCTGCTAGCCAATGCTTAGATGAGTTTGATGATTTTATTGTTAAACAAGAAAACTTCAATGCTTATGTTGGTAGACAATTGAAACGTAATGCTTATGTGATTGAACACTTGAGTGATTATATGTCTAGAGTTAAAGGTGAACTTAAACTTATTAGTAAACATGCTTCTATGATTACCACTCAAGTAGAACAAGTGCTTAAAGCTCAGAATGACTTGCTCAATAAATTAGATAATAAGAAAATGAAAATGATGTTAGAGTTGTGACTAGAGGGGCTAAAATATCTCAGGAACCTTTGTATCCCGAGGGCCACCCTAAGAGAATTGAGCAAGATTCTCAGAGAACTATTGTTGATGCACCTAGTTCTTCTAAGAAGACAAAAAGAAAAAAGATAGGACTTTTCATGGTTCGAGTGAACTTGTTGTTCACACACCTGAGAATCCCAATGATATTTCCATTTCTGATGGTGAAACACAATCGGGTAATGATCATGAACCTAGTGATAATGTTAATGATAAATTTCATGTTGATGCTCAACCAAGCAATGACATTGATGTAGAGATTAGACCTGATGTTGATCTTAATAACCCACAATCAAAGAATCAATGTCATGATAAGAGAGACTTCGTTGCTAGGAAGCACAGTAAAGAAAGAGAACCATGGGTTCATAAACTCATGCCTTTTCCTCCTAAACCACCCAAGAAAAAGGATGATGAGGATTTTGAGTGCATTGCTGAAATGATTAGACCTATATTTTTGCGTATGCGTTTGACTGATATGCTTAAAATGAATCCTTATGCTAAGTATATGAAAGATATTATTACAAATAAAAGAAAGATACTAGAAGCTAAAATTTCCACCATGCTTGCTAATTATACTTTTAAGGGTGGAATACCTAAGAAACTAGGAGATCCAGGAGTACCAACTATACCATGCTCCATTAAAAGAAACTATGTTAAAACTGCTTTATGTGATCTTGGAGCCGGTGTTAGTGTTATGCCTCTCTCTTTATATTGTGGACTTGATTTGAATAAGTTGACACCTATTGAAATATCTTTGCAAATGGATGACAAATCCACTACTATACCTATCGGTATTTGTGAGGATGTACCTGTTGTGGTTGCAAACGTTACTATTTTAACAGACTTTGTTATTCTTGATATTCCCGAGGACGATAGTATGTCTATTATTCTTGGTAGGCCCTTTTTGAATACTGCATGGGCTGTTATTGATTGCAACAAAGGCAATGTCACTTTTCATGTTAATGGTAATGAGCATATGGTACACTTTCCGAGGAAACAACCTCAGGTCCAAAGTATCAATTCTATTGGAAAAATTCCAATGATTATTATTGGAGATTTTGAATTTCCTCTTCATACTGTCCAGAAAAAATATGATATTCTTATTGTTGGGGACATGCATATCCCCGTTGAGGTAACTTAGTGTTATTCGAGAATTCTCCGGTTTCATGCAATTCGGAAAGAGTTTGTTATCAAGACTTCATTAACCTTCTTAGTGGATTCCTTTTGATGAGCATGAGATGGATGAAGTTAAAAAGCACAACTCTCTGTACCCTCCTTTTACATTATGTTATTTAGATTAAATAAAGCAAAAATAGTATTTCCTGTCTGTTTTCTGAATTATCCTTGCAATAAAAAATACCCCAAAAGTAAAAGTTCTCAAAATGTCCTGAAAATTTTAGATGATTTTTTGTAGAATATTTAAGAGTTATTGGCATTGAGAACACACCAGGGGGACCCACCACCTGGCCACGAGGGTCCAGGGCGTGCCTCCTACCTCGTGGACCCCACGTGGGCCCCCTCCACTTATTCTTGCACCCACACACTTCGTATTCCTCCAGAAAAAATCATCCACTAGCTCAAACCTAAGTTCTAGCTCATCTTGCTGCCATTTTCGATCTCTTAGCTCAAAGCTCCATTCACAAAACTGCTTTGGAGGATTGTTCTTCGGTATGTGACTCCTCCAATAGTCCAATTAGTTTTTGTTCTGGTGCTTTATTTATTGCAATTTTTTGCTGCTTAGGTGACCCTATTCTTAAGCTTGCATGTCAAATTTATGTGGTCAAAAGTAGTTTTAATGCATGATATGGCCTCTATGCATTTGTGGGAGTAGTTGCTATCAATCTTGTTGAGTTTGGTTCACTTTTATTTTGAGTCACTAAAAATTTCAGAAATTTTTCAGAGGAAGAAAAATGTTTAGGAAAATGTACCAAGGTGGTTCCTCAAGGAAGCAAGGCCCAAGGCTCGCATTGCGTGAGCCGGACAATGAACTACCAAGGGAAGCTCAAGTGCGGCCTTGTGAATGGCCGTCAGAGGAGTTCATGGTCCAGGTAGGCACCAAGGATGAATTTGACGCATATGTGTGTAATGCTGGTCTTGAGAGCTTTGTGTCAGATAAGTGCCGGCAATACCTCTATCTAACTGATTCATTCGTGAGAAGGTTTAAATTTACATCCTTGCGCAATTCACACACTGTTTTATTTGATCTTTATGATAAATCATATACCATGGACCTAGAAGATTTTAATACTACTTGTAAACTCCCGCACTGGGGCAATGTTAGTGAACCTCACAAATCTGAATATAATGAATTTCTTGCTAGTATCACTGTGGGGGAATCTTGGGAAATCACACAAGCTACCATAGGAAGCATTCATTTCCCTTCCATACATTAATTTGCTCTCTTCATTGGTAGATGTATTAACGGTAAAGATGAGGCTTGTCACATGTGTGTTCCAGAGCTTAGTGTCCTCAAGAGTGCGGTATTAGGTGATAAACAATATAACTTGGGGGCTATTGTTGCACGTATGTTGCATCACAATAGTATAAGTGGAGATTTGTTTGGTGGAATTTATGCAACTCGTGTATCTAACTATCTTGATATACCAATACGTGGAAATGATATTGAGTTGCCTCCTGCTTATCTAGATTATGATGCTATCGTTCGCCACCAGTTTGTTGAGAGGAACGATCGGTTCCTCCAGTACAGACTAATCTTTGACAGACAGCGCACTGCCATGTTGCTTTCCCTGCTCCTACTTTCTTTGACTTTCAGGCAAAAAGGAGATATGTTATAACCAGGGAGGAGGTGAATGAGTACGAGAGGAGGACGGAGGCAGCTCGCCTCCAAGATGCAGCTTGTTAGGCAGTAGCCGATGCATCTCAATACGACCCTAGCTACAACTTTGGATATCCACCAGGCCAGCCATGGCCCTAGACCAACTTAGGCCAAAAGCCTAAGCTTGGGGAAGTACGTATTTCTCACCAACATTACATTCATGTTCACACACTCATTCCTGTTGTCGGTGCTCATACTTTTTCATTGTACTATCCATGCTAGTTTAATTTTATTTTCCAGCATTCTTCTTGTGTGTTTGAAAAACCTTAAGAAAAACAAAACCAAAAAAATAGTTGTAGCTTTTTAGCTAGTTTACTTTCCATGCCTGTAGTAGTAATTAAAAGAAAAACCAAAAAAATAGTTGTAGCTTTTAGCTAGTTTACTTTCCATGCCTATAGTAATAATAATTAAAAGAAAACCCAAAAATATTTCTCATTCTTCTTTTGCTTGTTGGGAGCTTTCCCATGTAAATAGTTGTATTTCCTTTCTTTTCTTTGGGGTCGAGAGGAGAAGACCATGATGAAAATGTTGAGTGCAAGCACGAGTTTGTAAAAGGTTTAAGCTCAACATATTTACAACAACAAGATCAAACAGAGTTTGTAAAAGTTTTTCTTTATCACATTTAGTTTGTCAACTGAATTGTTGGAGGACAAGCAAAGGTTTAAGCTTGGGGGAGTTGATACGTCTCCATCGTATCTACTTTTCCAAACACTTTTGACCTTGTTTTGGACTCTAACTTGCATGATTTGAAAGGAACTAACCCGGACTGACGCTGTTTTCAGCAGAATTGCCATGGTGTTATTTTTGTGCAGAAACAAAAGTTCTTGGAATGACCTGAAACTTCAATTTGAATATTTTTGGAATTTACAAAAAATACTGGCGAAAGAATCAACACCAGGGGGCCCACACCCTGTCCACGATGGTGGGGGGTGTGCCCACCCCCCTGGGGTGTGCCCCCTGTCTCCTGGGCCCCCTGAGGCTCCACCGACCTCAACTCCAATTCTATATATTCATGTTCGGGGAGAAAAAAATCAAAAAAGAAGGATTCATCGTGTTTTACGATACGGAGCTGCTGCCAAGCCCTAATCTCTCTCGGGAGGGCTGATCTGGAGTCCGTTCGGGGCTCCGAAGAGGGGAATCCGTCGCCATCATCATCATCAACCTTCCTCCATCACCAATTTCATGATGCTCACCGCCGTGCATGAGTAATTCCATCGTAGGCTTGCTGGACGGCGATGGGTTGGATGATATTTATCATGTAATCGAGTTAGTTTTATTAGGGTTTGATCCCTAGTATCCATTATGTTCTGAGATTGATGTTGCTATGACTTTGCTATGCTTAATGCTTGTCACTAGGGCCCGAGTGCCATGATTTCAGATCTGAACCTATTATGTTTCCATGAATATATGTGAGTTCTTGATCCTATTTTGCAAGTCAATAGTCACCTACTATCTGTTATGATCCGGTAACCCCGAAGTGACAATAATCGGGATACTTACCTGTGATGACCGTAGTTTGAGGATTTCATGTATTCACTAAGTGTTAATGCTTTGGTCCGGTACTCTATTAAAAGGAGGCCTTAATATCCCTTAGTTTCCAATAGGACCCCACTGCCACAGGAGGGTAGGACAAAAGATGTCATGCAAGTTCTTTTCCATAAGCACGTATGACTATATTCGGAATACATGCCTACATTACATTGATGAACTGGTACTAGTTCTGTGTCACCCTATGTTATAACTATTGCATGAGGAATCACATCCGACATAATTATCCATCACTGATCCAATGCCTACGAGCTTTTCACATATTGATCTTTGCTTAGTTACTTTTCCGTTGCCACTGTTACAATCACTACAAAACCAATACTATTACTTTTGCCACTGTTACCGTTTACTTCCATATTACTTTGCTACTAAATACTTTGCTACAGATATTAAGTCTTTCAGGTGCGGTTGAATTGACAACTCAACTATTAATACTTGAGAATATTCTTTGGCTCCCCTTGTGTCGAATCAATAAATTTGGGTTGAATACTCTACCCTCAAAAATTGTTTTGATCCCCTATGCTTGTGGGTTATCATGAGGGCAAGCCTGGAACGAGCCGGAGCATGTGACGATGCGGCGTGTTGTGGCGTCACATGCGGAGGTGAGTCCGTCACCCCCCGTGGCCCCACTGTCTATCTTAGGGGTGTGTCTCTGGGTTGCGTGCGTGTTTGGGGTTGGAAACAGAATAGCTGCACTGCGCCTGTCAACCAAGCGCACTACGTGTGTTAGCGCGAGGCCGAGCAGGGGGGAGGGGTCGGACACGAACCCCCGTCCACTCCTCCTATGAGGCCGACCCTCGAATGAGTCAGAGCAGGCGATGACACAACATGCCGCAATGTTGCATGAGGAGGTGAGTGTGTCACACCCGGTGACCCCACTATCTATCTTAGGGATGTGGCTCTGAATTAATTCAGGAAATTGCTAGTCACTTAAGAAATGAAGGGAACCGCACTATATTTTTAGAATGAACTGAACTGCATTGCAGATGTAAAAGAACTGCATTGCATATGCAACAGAGTTGCATTTCATGAGGCCGCTGACTGTATTTGTTATGTGACTTCTAGCGTCCTACATTTTATTTATATGAATGAACTACGTCTTCATGAACACACTTTTTTTGTGGATAACCTCAATGTAATGCTGTTATTTTTTATTTTTCGAGACTTTTGTGTCTTTAGTTTGCCATGGTATGTAAGAATTGTTATCTGAGACAGAGACCCATGTCGCTTGCATGTTGGACCTATTGTGGATCAAATACACGTTCGTCCCAATAAGATTTGCGGGCACAGTTGTGTGTATACGGTAGAGTTTAGTCTCACCTTGCCCGCTGCAGTACCCATGACTGGTTTATAAGCGCTGGCTTGGCATCACCATTGAACTCCTCTCGTTCCTGATTTGGCGCTTGCACACGGTGCTAGTGCTACCTCTTGAGCTTGCGCTGGTTTTTCCCTTGAAGAGGAAAGGGTGATGCAACAAAGTAGAGTAAGTATTTCCCTCTGCTTTTGAGAACCAAGGTATCAATCCAGTAGGAGACAACGCACAAGCCACCGAATACCTGCACAAACAAACACCAACTTGCACCCAACGCAATAAAGGGGTTGTCAATCCCTTCACGGTTATTTACAAAGTGAGATCTGATATAGATGGATAAACGGTAAAGTAATATTTTTTGTATTTTGGTTTATGGAACAGAAAGTAAAAGATTGCAAAGAAAGTAAATAGGAAACTAAAATTGTAGATCGGAAACTGATATGATGGAAAATAGACCCGGGGGCCATAGGTTTCACTAGAGGCTTCTCTCAAGATAGAAATTATTACGGTGGGTCAACAAATTACTGCCGAGCAATTGATAGAAAAGCGCAAAGTTATGATGATATCTAAGGAAATGATCATGAATATTGGCTTCACGTCCGTATCAAGTAGACCGACTCCTGCCTGCATCTACTACAATTACTCCACACATCGACCGACTCCTGCCTGCATCTAGAGTATTAAGTTCATGAAGAACAGAGTAACACATTAAGTAAGATGACATGATGTAGCGGGATAAACTCAAGCAATATGATGAAAACCCCATCTTGTTATCCTTGATGGCAACAATACAATACGTGTCAGTTCCCCTTCTGTCACTAGGATCGAGCACCGCAAGATTGAACCCAACGCTAAGCACTTCTCCCATTGCAAGAAAAACCAATCTAGTTGGCCAAACCAAATCGATAGTTCAAAGAGACTTGCAAAGATATCAAATCATGCATATAAGACTTGAGAGAAGATTCAAATAATATTCATAGATAAGCTGATCATAAATCCACAATTCACTGGATCTCGGCAAACACACCGCAGTATTATATCGAATAGATCTCCAAGAACATTGAGGAGAACATAGTATTGAGAATCAAAGAGAGAGAGAAGAAGCCATCTAGCTACTAGCTATGGACCCGTAGGTCTGTGGTAAACTACTCACGCTTCATCGGAGAGGCAATGGTGTTGATGTAGAAGCCCTCCATGATCGAATCCCCCTTCGGCAGGACGCCGAAAAAGGCCCCTAGATGGGATCTCATGGGTACAGAAGGTTGCGGTGGTGGAAAAGTGGTTTCGTGGATCCCCTGGAAGGTTTGGGGGTATTTGAGAATATATAGGTGGAAGAAATTGGTCGGTGGAGTCACGAGGGGCCCACAAGGGTGGGGGGCGCACCCTACCCCACTGGGTGCGCCTCCCGACCTTGTGGCCGCCTCGTGGCTTTCCTGACGTGCACTACAAGCCCTCTGGATGTCTTTTGGTCCAAGAAAAATCATCGCGAAAGTTTCATTCCGTTTGGTATTCCTTTTCTATGAAACTCTAAAACAAGGAAAAAATAGGAACTGGCACTGGGCTCTAGGTTAGTAGGTTAGTCCCAAAAATAATATACAATAGCATATTAATGCATATAAAACATCCAAAACAGATAATATAATAGCATGGAACAATCAAAAATTATAGATGCGTTGGAGACGTATTAGCTAGCTGCAACGCCTCATGACCTGTGGGCCCTTGTGTACATGGCCCCATGCATTGTGGCTCAAAATGGACTCGCCTGTATTTATATGCGGGCGCGTACTTACTATGAGACTGGCTAGGGCCAGGTTACGCCTGGGCGGTCATTCCTTTTTACTTCGTTCTCAACTATTTTTGCTATTCTACACATATCTTTGTGTACAAGTTGTACCAATGTTGCGTACTGCACTGCATGTACAAGTCTGCGGCTTTCTCTTGTACTTTCTCTGCATGCACTTTCACTTGTGCTTCATTTAAGCATGTACTGCACTGCATGTACACACCTTGTGCACTGCCTATATTTACTCTTGTGAACTGCATGCACCTTTCTTATGAGGTAGGAGTTGTAGTCAAACTACTTAGTTTTTTGGTCTTCCCTATTTCTTGGTAACGTAGGTTTTATTAATTGTCCTTCTATTCTGGTGATGTAACTTCCATTAATTATTCACTTTTTTGGTGTGCACTCCATGTATTTTACTTCCCACACTGCATACGTCGACAAAGAGAACTTCATGTACTTTGCTTGTGTACTGCATGTTCCTTCATTCTTCACTGGCTGCCCAAAGCTGTTTCAAAATAGTTTTTGGAACAGTTTTGCTGAACGATGTTTTTGAATCGGTTTGTATGTGTGTAGTATGTTTTGGTGTTACACATCTAATTTTTCAAACTTGTCTGAATACTTGCTCTAATACAAACTCAAGAAGCAAAACCTAGTAAAGCGACCTTATTTTACAAAGAAACATTCAATAGGAAACAACGGAGATAAGCAAAACCTAGCAAACAGGAAACAAGGAACAACACAATTAAAGTAAAAAAGAAACTAAACCTAGCCTTGTTCATTTCTAGTTACTGTATGGGATTACAGCCTTGTTCTTCTTCTTCGCTTCTTTTTCTCTTTCTGCCCTGTCTAGCCCCATTATGACATCATAGATGATTCTCCATGACTCGTAGGTGGCGAATGCATCTATTGCTGCATACTTGATAAGCTTGTCAGGCAGCAGGCAAACCCCCCACAAAGTATTATCTTCGTTGCGGTTGATTTTGTTCTTCATGTCATAGTAGTGAATGTCAATCAGCCTACTGGCAACATCAGCCAAAGAGTCAAATTTGTTTTTCTTGTATGGGTCTCTCCATTCCACCTGAATAATCAATGTAGTTGTTGGAGTTGATCACCAACCAAGATAGCTGCAGCTTGTTTTTTTCTCCTTCAATGGAGAATCCGGCGAAGGTGTATTCATCATTCATGAGGAATTTGTCCAGTTCCATTGGCCTGCTAGTTGTTTGTATGGACCGAATATAGTGAGACTACACCAGTTATTAAGTACCACCCAATGTTTTTTTGATTATCTGAATTGAACTACATTGTGAAACCCTGAATCTATTATAGTAAGTAGCTGCTAATACTTTGTACAACATGACTAGTAAATGTCATAATAGATTCCAGAAACAAATGCATGTTTGTTGTCTTGAATTGAAATTCATACATGATTCAGATAGATTGGACTACAATCTTTTTACCTCCAAATTCATACAGGAATGAAAATAGGCGGTAATAATGCAGTTTTCTATTGTTCAGGCAGATAATTTGTATTTGGTAAAACAAAATGAGACTGTGTGAATCCCTAGATCACCAAATTCAAGAATTAAGTTGCATGGATCCAGCCAAAAATTGTCAATGAATTCCTATGACATGCTTTTAAAAATGAGGACCCAAGTTTATATAAGGGCATTTGCGATGAAGAAAAATAAAAATCCATATTGACAACCAAGAGTACAGATTGATAATTATTGTCACCTATCTTTAGCCGCAGAGATGTGGTAGACAAGGCACTCTTGTTCTACACATAGCTGGACACGTAGTGCATGTACTCGACATCAATGCCTACTAGTTTGACGGACATTTCGCCGAGCTTCCTCCTGAGCGTGGACAACATCTCGTCCACATCTCGACCCTTGCTTGTGCAAATGACGTGGAGCTTATGGTTGCCGTGGAGCTCCCTGGTGTACCTGCGGCACTGCTTGTATAGAGATGCATCTGTCATGGCTCTCCTCTGCTCTCTCGCGTTTGTTTTTGAGAGAGAGGTTAGTGAAAGGAAGTGGGGAGAAGAAGCAGCAATGGGGTTTTGGGGGACGAGGCAGTTCTGATTTTGCTCTTTTTATGGCGGCTTGTGGCAGGACGTGGGAGTGGTGGAGGGGGGTGGAAGCATGGTGGGTCGTGGTTTCAGTTATGTGGCAACTACACAGAGGTTCTGCCATGTGGAGGTTGTGTTAGTGCGTTTGAAATCAGAAACGGTGTCGCCTCTTTTTTCGTGACAACTTCAGATAGGCATGCAACTGTCAGAAATGACATGATTGTGTTTTTGGTGAATTTCTTACTAAGTGCATTGCTTGGATATCATGATAGAACTGCCTATGTCCATAAGTTGCACTGCATGCAACTGATTTTATTCTTCGTATACCATTAGATCAGATCTCAAGATTCATACAAATGTAAGCGCACTGCTTTTTCAATGGAGTGCATTTTTATATTTTTATAGATGACAGTGATCCAATTTTTGTGGGGGTGGAGGGTTGTGTGGATAGGGGTACTGGACTGCTTTGCTTTACTAACCGGATTGCATTCTTCATTTTAACGAACTGCAATGTAGTAGAAAGGGAACTGCATTACAGAAGTAACAATACTTCCTACTTCAACGGGACAACTGCATAGTTGTAGGTTGTGGACTGCATTTGTACGTTGACTTGGGGCTTCCTGTATTTATTTATGAGAGTGAACTGCAGTTTCTGGTAGTGCCCACACACATTTTTTGGTTATTCATTTAAAAAACTTTTAAATTTTTCTTGTTGTTTTATTTTAGTTTTTTATTTGTGTAGTCACTCTTTTATTTTAGTGGGCCATGGTATTTTAACCACTCTCGCATCTTGGGCCTGTGTTGGGAGCGAAGACGCATTTGACCCAAGTAGGCCTGCCGGCACGGCAGCTTCACGATGCATTGTGTGTATGCGCTAAGGTTTAGTCCCGCCTCACCCGCTGAGAGCGCCCGCGACCGGTTTATAAGCCCTGGTGAGGCAACCCTTTCGAACTCCTCTATTTACTGATTGGGCGCTTATACACGGCGCTCGCTGCACTATCCCCCTGACCTATGGACCCTTGTGTGCCAGACACCACGCATCGTGGCTCAAAATGTTCTCGCATCGTGGCTCACAACTATGGGAGCAGATTTAGTAGGGGACTAGTTGGGGCCTGGTTGCACCTGGGCGGTCAATATTTTTTTCTTTTCGTATTGCAAGTATTTTTTTCCTTTTTCTTTTGCACTGCATGTAGTTCTGTATTTCGTATGCACCATATGTACTCCATGTACCTACGTTGCGCACTGCACTGCATGTACTAAGTCTGTGCCTTGTGCACTGCATGAAAGTGCACGCACTCTCTCTTGTGCTTCATTTTAAGCATGTAGTGCACTGCATGTACACACCTTGTGCACTACCTGATATTACTTTCGTGAACTGCATTCACCTTTGTTTAGAATGGTTTGCGAATTATTATTTTTAGAACTATAAATATTAATGAGTTGCGTTTAGTGGGTGGGAGGAGCTGCAGTCAAAGTACACCTTTTGTTGGTCTTCCTTTTTCTTGGTAACATAAGTTTTATTAATTGTCCTTCGTTCTTTGTAACATAAGTTTTATTGACTGTCATTTAATTTTCACTTTTATTTTCTGCGTGACTAGACCTTTTGCATTCCTCTTCTGTATATTTAGGCCAACTTCTAACCTTCCTTTGCAGTTCATTTCCCCTATAGCCGCAAATTCTCCCCTTCCTCCAGCCTCCCTTTCTTTCTTTTCATTTTCTAGGGTTTATTAGCGATGGCTCCAGGCCCCTACGCGAATCTCTCCTTCCGCGACCATGGTTGTGGTGTGCTGACAAACTGCGATTGCTCAGCTGCTCGTAGGTCCGTCATGCTCGCCGGAGGGGAGGTCTTGTGCCGAACTGGGCGAGCGAAGCAACTTGCATACGACATAGTTTTCACAGAGGGATTGGATCTGGACCCTATGAACGTCGTTGTGTTCTATTCTGCCCTGCTTCGCCATGGCCTTGGCCGCACAAGTCCTTTTGTCCATGAGCTTACGCCCACAGACGTGGAGACTCACTACCATATGGTAATTTTCGCTTGATCTATTTTTTCTTTGTGAATTTTATTATTTTGTATAATTCCATAGTAGTTTGAACTTCTAGTACTTCAGGAGCGCACTTCTTTTGTTTATTGAAGTGTACTACATGGTTTTCTTATATCTTGTGTTTATTTTATTTTCCTTGCATGTATGGAGCTCGTGTTTGTTTGCATGTACTATGATGCTCCATGAATATAGAGTTCATACTACATTGTTACAAGATGTGAACTGCACAGGTATGAGATGAGCACTACTAGTTTGCACAATTTTTCTCCCGTGTACGATGTGTACTACATGCAACTTTTTTACGAATTGCATGAAAGTTAGAAGCGTATTGCATATTAGCATGTTGTGTACTGCATGCACCTCCCTTGCATAAGAGGTTCATGAACTGTATGTGTGTTTTATTTGTACTACTTGTTGGTCTGTTGTGCACTTCATCTAGCTCGCGTTTGTACTATCTGTAGGTTTGTTTCTGCTGTGTGCACAATATGAGAATTGTACTTCTGGTATTGTCCTCTAACAGTTTTATTATTTTTTGCAGAAAATCTCCCAACGAGCTGTTAGGTATCTCTGGCTCAAGAAGAAGGGTATTCTCCAAGTTGTTCTCGACAATGGACACCCAAAACCAGCTAAGTACCGTGTAGGCGTTGATGGGTAGTTGTATCTATAGAAAGGCTGGAAGGAATTCCTCATTGAAAGTGGCCTGAAGTCTTAGCAAGTTGTTGCCCTCAACTTTTTTGAACTTGAGGGTCGTATATTTGAAATCACGTTTGACATGATTGGTTAAGATTATGAGTTTGATTGTAATAAGTACTTCTGCGTATCGAATGCTTCATCTATTATACATGTGTGCTTGTTTTTAAATCAGTTTCTAGTTTGTTTATGTGATCTGAAACGCCTGGCTTATAGGTCAGAACTTCATGTTGTCTATGAGGTAACTGCATTTTTATTATGTGTTGTGGATCAAAGTGCGTCAATGTTTACTGCAGACTGCTATATATATGGTTTTCTCTATACATCATTTATCTCGTATGGTTTAGTGGAAGAACTCAAAGTCAGTGGGAAATTCGTGTTTACACAAAATTCAAATTGCTACATAAGTCATACAGATATTCAAACTGCTATATATATGATTAATTTATTGAACTATATCTATTTGGTCATTAACTTGTTGCTTCTTTGCGATGACTGGAGTGCATCTAATGTTGCACTTTGTCTTGTTTTTCGTGGCGGTGTTACCACTTCTTGTATTTGCACTGTTGTGTTTGTAGCCCCTCCCCTAGTTGTTGATGGCGGTTTTTATTTTCGAACGACTCTGAACTACAATCATTTTGCTCCTCGCGTGCTGGTTGATGGAGGTTTTTATTTTCCAGTGCTGCAATCTTCTTTGCTCCTGTGTGCTGGTTGATGTCGGTTTTCGTTTTCCAGCGCCGTGAACTGCATCCTTTCGCGCTCCTACCCTGTTTTCTGTATGTGGTGTCTGATGACGCTTGAAGCTACATCGGTATTTCCCCAAAGAGGAAGGGATGAAGCAGCACAGCGGCGGTAGGTATTTCCCTCAGATATGAAACCAAGGTTATCGAACCAGTAGGAGAACCAAGCAACACAACATAAATAGTCCGTGCACACAGATAACAAATCCTCGCAACCCGACGTGTTAAAGGGGTTGTCGATCACTTTCGGGTAACGGTGCCAGAAATTGGTGCATGATGGGAAAAAGTTGTAATAGATTGAATAAATAGATCACAAATAAAATAAAATGCAGCAAAGTATTTTGGGGTTTTTGGATTAATAGATATGAAAATAAAAGCAAATAAAAGTAGATCGCAAAGGCAAATAATATGAGAAAGAGACCCAGGGGCCGTAGATTTCACTAGTGGCTTCTCTTGACAAAAATAGCAAAGCCATGGGTGAACAAATTACTGTCGGGCAATTGATAGAACTTAAAACACTCATGACGATGTCCAGGCAATGATCATTACATAGGCATCACGTCCAAGAATAGTAGACCGACTCCTGCCTGCATATACTACTATTACTCCACACATCGACCGCTATCCAGCATGCATCTAGTGTATTAAGTTCATGGAGAAACGAAGTAATGCAATAAGAACGATGACATGATGTAGACAAGATCTATCTATGTAGAGATAGACCCCATCATTTTATCCTTAGTAGCAACGATACATACGTGTTAGTTCCCCCTTCTGTAGCGAACCGATCCCAATGGACCGTAGTTTCCGTGCTTAAGTGTCATCCCTGGATAGGTATTGCTGACACACACAGTACTCAAGGATTTATTGCAGAGTTCAATCACACAGTTATTAGAATGAGTGTCTCAATAGAGTACTTATTACAATAATATGGTTGAAGGCCATCTAAATAAGATAATTGCGGAAGCTTCGAAGATAAATGAGTCCATCCAACTCCACGGCAAAACTAAGTGCATGACAACGACCTAGCGCACCTTACTCTCCGTCTGAAAACTCTACAACATGATACGTTGCAGCCATATAGGTCAGCACATGGAATATGCTGGCAAGACAACACTATAGAGCAATGAACAAATAACAGCTATCACTACATGCATATTTAGCTGGTGGAGGCTCTATGGTTATCATTTGCATAAAGCTAATTTTTTCCTACAACAAAGGAATAAATTTTATTTAACTACAAAGTTTGATGACATTACTGAGAAGGTACCCCAACTCAATCCCAAATTAACATATATAACCCAACAAATTCATTATGTAAAGTGATGAGATCAACACAATAATCCAAGCACCAGATACTCAAGATGTCCATAACCGGGGACACGGCTAACCATGATTAGTTTGTACACTCTGCAGAGGTTTGTGCACTTTTCCCCACAAGACTTGATCTCCTCCATTGTATTTCTCGCACTACATGATGTTTGAGAAACGGATGACCGAGACACAGTCTTTCCGAAGAGGTCACCGTAACCGATAGATAGGCTGGTACACCTACAATTCCCCTACATCTGCTAGCCCATCATGGAAAGGATTCCCACAACTTACTCAACTATGCTAGATCCCATAATGGCTTGTGGCTGCACACGGAAGTTTCTAGCATGAATAATCTTATGATCCCTTTGATCCTGGGTGGCATTCCATAGGATGATCACACGGGTACCCCGGGATCTCCTAGGACAACACTGGATTCCCCAGGTGCCCACAACCAATCCACCCAGATGTGTATTTGTAACATCCCAAATTTTCAATTTGGAATGTTATACACTAGATCATCTTTGCATATCATATTTTATTGCATTTTGGTTGATCCTAGAAATTTCACGCAACTCAAGGACCCTCGGAGAGAGTTGGGGATTTCGTTATTTTCATATTTGAGTTGTCTCAAATTTTGAAAATAGGATCATTTGATTTTATTTATTTTATCTTCAATTATTTATATTACAAAAATATGAGAGAGGGAATAAAATGACTTTCCCAAAATAAAGAAATATTGAGGATTTAATAAAAAATCAAATAAGATTTATTTTGGTTTTATTTGCTACTTTATTTGAATTTAGGAAAAATGCGTGTTTTTCAAAATTGCATTTAGGCCCCAAATAAATGTTCATCCTGTGCAGCTTGATTTTAGAAGCCGGGGAAAATTTATTTCGGGATTTTTGGAGTCCGTTTAGTATTTCTTTTGTTTTTTTCCGAGTGTAATAATTAAAAAAAATCCGAACCGACCTTGGGCCGTAACCGGCCAGGACTCCTCCTGGATGGGCCTCTTATAAGCACCCCGAGGCCCCCGGCCAAAGCCCAAGCCGCCCCACCCGAAAACCCTAACCCTAGCCGCCCGCGCCGCCCGCCCGACCCGCCGCCGCCGCCCCGCCGCCGCCGCCGGAGTACCTCCGCCCCGCCGGACCGCCGCCGTCATTCGCCGGAGTTGCTGGAGGTAGTTTTTTTTAGCCTCCGGTTTTTCTCGAAAAACCGTTCGGTTTTCTGACGGTTTTGTTCGTTTTTTTGTAGTTTCGGTTTTTTTAAATAGATCGGTTTTTCCGATTTATTTAATTAGCGAACGTTCGTCCGTTCGTTCGTTTTAACGAACGTTCGTCATTTTTCTTTTTCCCAGATTAAATCCGCGATTTTTCTGATCGCGATTTCTGATCCGATTTTCGTTTTAGTCTAACTTTTCGCTCGTTTATTGGAATGAGGCGATTCAAGCGCCTGGAGTTTCATCTCGAAACCCTCTTTCTGTTTAGCCAACTCAAACAAGTTTTTACCACTGTAAAAAAATGCCCTTGATCCAGAATAGTAAACAAAGCTTGTTTCTTTTGCCGTTTGTCTTTCGTTGCTTCTTTCGATTTGATTCTTTTTGCCAACCGGAGTTCTTAAGTTGAACTTTCTGGTTAGATCTTTTATTTGAGTTTAACCTATGCATTAGTTGATTACTTATATCATGCTTGTTTGTTTGCGATACAGTACCCGGAGTGCGCCGCTTGCTACTTCGAATCGCTAGGTTCCCCGGATCATCAGCAAGGCAAGTAACACTTTGATCATGCTTTTCCCACTACCCAATTTTAGTGCATTAGATCAATCCTCACACGTTGCATGATTAGGATCTAAATAAATTGTGGGTTTGGGAAGTAGTTGAGGTAGTAACTATTACCTGTTTATTATCAAACCTTTGGGAGTTACTTCTACGTTTGCTTATTATGACATGCTATGCTAGTAGACGTGGATTGGGTGAGTGTATCCATGACAGATGTGAGATTGTTAATTAATGGTTTATTTAAGGTGGCAACTTAAAAACACATCTGGGTGGATTGAGGCACCAGGGTATTCCAGCGATTGCCTGTTTTTCTTTTGAACCGCCACGCAGGCTCAAAGGGATCATGAGATTATTCATGCTAGAAACTTCTGTGTGTAGCCACAAGCTATTATGGGCTTTAGCATAGTTGATTAAGTTGTGCGAACTCTTACAGTGGTAGACTTGCAGATGTACGGGAAAGTAGGTGTAACGGTCTACCCGATCGTAAGGTGCTAGCGCTTCTGAAAGACTATGTCTCGGTCATCCGTCTTCTCAAACACCATGTAGTGCGAGAAACCAAACGGAGGCGATCGAGTCTTGTGGGGAAAAGTGCGCAAACCTCTGCAGAGTGTATAAACTAATCATGATTAGCCGTGTCCCCGGTTATGGACATCTTGAGTATCTAGTACCTGGATTATCATGTGAATCTCAACATGTTACTCTAAAAATTAATTTTGTTGGGTTTTGTTTAATGATGATGCTTAATTGGGATTGAGAATGTTGTCAACCATTCTCAATGTTTAACAACTACCATGATAGTTAAATAAAATTTATTCCTTTGCAGTAGGGAAAAATTGGCTTTACGCAAAACTGTAACCATAGAGCTTTCCACCAGCCAAATATGCATATAGAATAGCCTATTTCATTCCATTACTCTCTATGTGTTATTTTTCCAGCATATCCCATGTGCTGACTCATTTCGGGCTGCAACGTTAATGTTGCAGACTTTTCAGACGACGATTAAGGAGTTTTTAGGTCTTGGTTCTATACTCAGTGATGCTGTTGGAGTTGATGGACTCACTTGTCTTCCAAGCCTTCCGCTGTTATCGATATTAGATGGCCTTAAGCCATATTTATTGTAATAAGTTCTCTTTTGAGACACTCGATGTAATAAGTGTGTGATTGCTACTCTGTTATAAATCCTTCAAGTACTGTGTGGTGTCAGCATTACTGATACAGGGATGACACCTGAGCATAGAGATTGGACCGTCTGAGGTCTGGTCGCTACAAGATGGTATCAGAGCACACGCTGACTGTAGGACACGGCCACTAAGCTAAAGACCTAGATCACTACTCACTCACTTCTCTTTCTGACTTCTCATCTTTTCTACTCTTTTAGGATGGCGGATGCAAGGAACAAGTTCACGCAACCGGATGAAGATACACCCTTTGGACGTCACTTGAAGGAAGTCACTAGATACCTGAACATAGGAGTACCAAGCTTCACCAGGACCTACAACGCCACTTTACCTGAAGAAGAGCGCTGGATGATTCAAGTTCAAGTTCCAGGAAGGACGTTCATGCCAGTCACTGAGCCCATAGAGTTTTCTTTTGATGCACCAACTTGGAGTCTAGGAAAGAGCATGGAAGCTCACATCGCCATGGGACGTATTGGAGAAGTCTACCGCAAAGATCTTAAGGATACTATCTACCAGATTTGTGGGCGCCGAGATGAGCACTGGGAGATGATCAGCACCAGGAAGGATAGATCAGTTGCAGCTTTTATCCAGGAGTTAAACCAACACATTCGACGTCAGGAGAACCAGATGTGCGCCGACATGATAGATCTGAAGAAGGCGAGGACAAGAATCAAGGAACTGGAGGAAGAACTCAAGGTTACTCATGAAGATTATGAAGAGGAAATTGGAGTATTAGTAGATAAGAATGCCGACCTAACAATGAAGATCGGAATATTTATGGGAGGCCCTACACCAGTAGAAGAAGACGAAGAACCCAAGGAGATTTGCCCGGAAGACTACATCATCATCGACGACACTGACTCGGATCCAGATGATAGCGATGATGACTATGTTGATGAAGCTGGAGCAGATATCATGGAGTCCGCAACCAAAGAATATTTTTAGTAGACCACCTCATCAGTAGTAGTAGTCCACCATGTAAATATAGTAGTCCGAGCACTTTTGCGATAGTTAGATTGATTGTATGCCCTTGTTTGATTGATTGAATGAAGTGAATTGTTTGATTTTGCCTCATGTGCATATGGGTAGTGTTTTCTCTTTAGACCCCCTCTATTCTTAAATCTCATCTTTTCTGAAACCCTCAGATGCCTCCGAGACGTGACCCCGAATTTACC
Source organism: Triticum aestivum (assembly GCF_018294505.1). Taxonomy (NCBI): domain Eukaryota; kingdom Viridiplantae; phylum Streptophyta; class Magnoliopsida; order Poales; family Poaceae; genus Triticum; species Triticum aestivum. The sequence continues at coordinate 480,664,336 of NC_057797.1, forward strand.
TTCCCACTGGAGCTCACCCAGTTGATCCAGCAGCAGAACACATTGATGCAGTTGCTAGTCCAGAATCAGAATCAGGGGAACAACAACAACCCACCATCACCACCACCACCTATTGATTACTTAGCCCATTTTCTTAGGCTGAATCCGCCGATGTTTTCTAGTAGCACCGAGCCGATAGTAGCAGATGATTGGCTCCGCAAGACAGCTAGAGAGTTGACCACAGCAGGATGCACGGATGCGGAAAAGGTAAAGTTTGCCGCACATCAGCTTGAAGGACCCGCAACATCATGGTGGGAGAATTTCACAGCCACTTTTCCTGTCGACACTGTCATGTTGGACCAGTTTCAGCAGGCTTTTCGAACTGCCCATGTTTCAGCAGGAGCTATGGCCGTGAAGAAGCGAGAGTTTCGCAACTTGCGCCAAGGAGGACGGACAGTTGGCCAATATGTGGAGGACTTTAGTAAATTAGCATGTTATGCCCCAGATGACGTTGCTATAGATGCAGCTAAGCAGGAGAAGTTTCTGGAAGGACTGAATGATGAGTTGAGCATGCAGTTGATGGTGGCAACCTTCAACAACTACCAGGAGTTGGTAGATCGTGCTCTCATGATTGAAGGGAAGCAACAGCAGATTGAGAATCGCAAGAGGAAGTATGGACAAGGGAAGCACAATTCAGGAGCTCAGCAGAAGCCACGTTTTACCCCTAGACCGGGAGGACATTTTCAGCATACCCATGGAGGAGGTAGTTCACACAATCACAACGGCACCAAGAATGGTAATGGGAATGGAGGAAGCAACGGCCAGAATCGCACCAACCCATCGACACCAGCCAAGAGAGACCTGAGCCAAGTCACTTGTTTTAAGTGCCAGAAGACCGGAGATTATGCCAATGAATGTCCTGAATCACAGAATGCCAATGGCAATGGAAGCTCTGGGAAGAAGCCGAACCTTTCAATAGGGGACAGGTGAACCACGTTAACGTGGAGGAGGTTGAAGAGGAGCCGAATGCAGTAATCGGTAAGTTTTTGGTTAAGTCATTTACTGCACTCGTTCTTTTTGATACTGGTGCATCGCATTCATACATATCAAGGGGATTTGTGGATAAGTATAACATGCCCACCAAAGTTCTTAGAACACCTATGTTAGTAAGCTCACCAGGAGCGGAGTATATGGCTAGTCAAGGATGTTTTCAAGTGCCACTAAGTATAGGTAGGCATGTGTTTCCCTCAGATTTGATAATATTGGAATCACAAGGTTTGGATGTAATTCTAGGTATGGATTGGTTGTCGATGTATGGAGGAAACATCGATTGCGCCAGTAAGTCAATCTTGCTTACCACCCAGAAGTGAGAAGGATCAAGTATGTATCCCGGCATGTGCCGAACAGGACTCAAGTAAATTGTTTAACGGGAGTTGTGCAGGAAGAAGTACCAGTAGTGAAGGATTTCCCCGAAGTATTTCCAGAAGAATTGCCACGCATGCCACCGGATAGAGATATTGAGTTTTTGATTGAGCTTTTGCCAGGCACAGGGCCTATATCAAAGAGACCATATAGGATGCCTGCAAAGGATTTGGTGGAAATCAAGAAACAGATTAAGGAGTTACTGGATAAGGGATATATTCGCCCAAGTTCATCGCCTTGGGGATCTCCAGTACTTCTAGTGGAGAAGAAGGATGGATCGCTAAGGATGGTTGTTGATTATCAAGGATTGAATGAAGTAACCATCAAGAACAAGTACCCACTACCGATGATCAATGATCTGTTTGATCGATTGCAAGGAGCTAAGGTGTTTTCCAAGATCGATCTGCGATCAGGATACCACCAGTTGAAGATTCGAGAATAGGATATACCTAAGACGGCTTTTACCACCAGGTATGGGCTGTACGAGTATACCGTTATGTCATTTGGTTTGACTAACGCACCTGCATATTTTGTGAACATGATGAACAAAGTGTTTATGGAGTTCTTGGATAAGTTTGTCGTAGTGTTCATTGATGATATCATGGTTTACTGGAAGAATGAAGAGGAGCATAAGGAGCATTTGCATTTGGTTCTTGGAAAACTCAGAGAACATCAATTATATGCCAAGTTTAGCAAATGTGAGTTTTGGTTGAAAGAAGTTGGATTTCTCGGACACGTTATATCCGGAGAAGGTATAGCAGTAGATCCCCACTGAAGTTGATACTTTGACCAAGTGGGAAGCCCCAACAACAGTTGGAGAGATCCGGAGTTTTCTTGGACTCGCAGGATACTACCGGAGGTTTATTGAGAATTTCTCAAAGATTGCGAAGCCTATGATGGAGTTGTTGAAGAAGGATACCAAGTTCGGGTGGACTGAGGAATGTGAGGCTAGTTTCCAGGAGTTGAAGAAACGTTTGGTTACCTCACCAGTGTTGATTTTGCCAGACCGGACTAAGGATTATGAGGTGTATTGTGACGCTTCACATTGAGGACTTGGAGCAGTGCTTATGCAGGAAGGAAGAGTTGTTTCATATGCCTCACGATAGCTTAAGCCCCATGAGTTGAATTACGCTACGCATGATTTGGAGTTAGCAGCCGTAGTGCATGCGTTGAAGACTTGGAGACATTTTCTGATTGGAAACCATTGTGAGGTGTACACGGATCACAAGAGTTTGAAGTATATTTTCACACAGAAGGAGTTGAACCTCAGACAAAGGAGATGGTTGGAGCTCATCAAGGATTATGATATGAAATTGCATTATCACCCCGGAAAGGCTAACGTAGTAGCTAATGTGTTAAGCCGTAAGAGCCATGTCAACACCCTAATGACGGGAGATTTACCAAGGGAGTTAGCCGAAAATCTTTGTGACCTATGTTTGGAGATAGTCCCGAGAGGCTATGTAGCAACATTGGAGATTCAGTCTACTTTGATGTATAAGATCAGAGAAGCCCAGAAGACTGACAAGGAGATTGCCGCTATAAAAGATAAAATGAGCAAAGGAAAAGCTAAGGGATTTCGTGAAGATGAGCATGATACCTTATGGTTTGAAGACCGTGTTTATGTGCCTAATGATTCGGAGATCAGGAAGTTAATTTTACAAGAGGCCCATGATTCACCGTATTCGATTCACCCAGGAAATACCAAGATGTATTTGGATTTGAAGGATACTTTCTGGTGGACCGGAATGAAGAAGGATATTGCGGAGTATGTAGCAGTTTGAGATGTATGTCAGAGAGTAAAAGTTGAGCATCAGAAGCCAGCAGGATTGCTACAGCCATTGCTGATACCCGAATGGAAGTGGGATAAGTTAGGCATGGATTTTATTACAAGTTTACCCAGAACTCGTTCAGGCTACGACTTGATATGGGTTGTAGTCGATCGTTTGACAAAGGTAGCTCATTTCATTCCAGTGAAGACTACCTATACCAGTGCAAAGTTGGCAAAGATATATATGACTAGAATCGTTTGTGTGCATGGAGTTCCAAGGAGCATAGTATCAGATAGAGGAACCAAATTTACCTCAAAGTTCTGGAATCAGTTGCATGAAACTTTGGGTACCAGACTGGAGTATAGCACATCTTTCCACCCGCAAATAGATGGACAGACTGAGAGAGTCAATCAGATTTTGGAGGATATGCTAAGAGCTTGTGCGCTAGATTACGGATCTAGTTGGGACGAGAATTTGCCGTATGTAGAGTTCTCTTACAACAACAGCTATCAATCTAGTTTGAAGATGGCCCCTTTCGAAGCCTTGTATGGAAGAAGGTGCAGGACCCCATTGTCTTGGGATGAAGTTGGAGACCGCCAGTTGTTTGGACCAGATCTGATAAGGGAGTCTGAACAGAAAGTAAAATTGATTTGCGATAGGCTCAAGGTAGCTCAATCCAGGCAGAAGAGTTATGCAGATTCTAAATGTAAGGAGACAGTTTACGAAGTCGGAGACCGAGTTTATCTTCGAGTATCTCCACTTCGAGGAGTTAAGTGCTTTGGAGTTAAGGGAAAGTTAGCGCCACGTTTTGTAGGCCCATACAAAGTTTTGGAGCGTATGGGAGAAGTAGCCTATAAGTTGGAATTGCCCGAAGGATTGTCAGGAGTTCACGACGTGTTCCACGTATCTCAGTTGAAGAAGTGCCACGCAGAGATGGCTGATATACCACTGAGAGATATAGTACCACTGGAAGCAATTCAGTTAGACAGTGATTTGACCTATGAGGAGAAACCAGTTAAGATTCTAGAGTATGCCAATCGAGTCACCCGCAACAAGGTTATCAAGTTTTGCAAGGTTAAGTGGAGCCACCACACAGAGGATGAAGCCATCTGGGAACAAGAGGAAGATTTGGTGAAGGATCACCCTCACCTATTTTCTAGCCAACCCGAATCTCGAGGGCGAGATTCATCTTAAGGGGGGTAGGTTTGTAACATCCCAAATTTTCAATTTGGAATGTTATACACTAGATCATCTTTGCATATCATATTTTATTGCATTTTGGTTGATCCTAGAAATTTCACGCAACTCAAGGACCCTCGGAGAGAGTTGGGGATTTCGTTATTTTCATACTTGAGTTGTCTCAAATTTTGAAAATAGGATCATTTGATTTTATTTATTTTATCTTCAATTATTTCTATTACAAAAATACGAGAGAGGGAATAAAATGACTTTCCTAGAATAAAGAAATATTGAGGATTTAATAAAAAAATCAAATAAGATTAATTTTGGTTTTATTTGCTACTTTATTTGAATTTAGGAAAAAAATGCGCGTTTTTCAAAATTGCATTTAGGCCCCAAATAAATGTTCATCCTGTGCGGCTTGATTTTAGAAGCCGGGGAAAATTTATTTCGGAATTTTTGGAGTCCGTTTAGTATTTCTTTTGTTTTTTTCGGAGCGTAATTATTTTAAAAAAAGTCCGAACTGACCTTGGGCCGTAACCGGTCAGGACTCCTCCTGGCCGGGCCTCTTATAAGCGCCCCGAGGCCCCCGGCCAAAGCCAAAGCCGCCCCACCCGAAAACCCTAACCCTAGCCGCCCGTGCTGCCGCCGCCGCTGGAGCACCGCAGCCCCGCCGGACCGCCGCCGTCGTTCGCCGGAGTTACCGGAGGTTGTTTTTTTTTCACCTCCGGTTTTTCTCGAAAAACCGTTCGGTTTTTCGATGGTTTTGTTCGTTTTTTTGTAGTTTCGGTTTTTTAATAGATCGGTTTTTCCGGTTTATTTAATTAGCGAGTGTTCGTCCGTTCGTTCGTTTTAACGAACGTTCGTCGTTTTTCTTTTTCTCGGATTAAATCCGCGATTTTTCTGATCGCGATTTTCGTTTTAGTCTAACTTTTCGCTTGTTTATCGGAATCAGGCGATTCAAGCGCCTGGAGTTTCGTCTCGAAACCCTCTCTCCGTTTAGCTAACTCAAACAAGTTTTTACCACTGTAAAAAAATTGCCCTAGATCCAGAATAGTAAACGAAGCTTGTTTCTTTTGTCGTTTGTGTTTCGTTGCTTCGTTCGATTTGATTCTTTTTGCCAACCGGAGTTCTGAAGTTGAACTTTCTGGTTAGATCTTTTATTTGAGTTTAACATATGCATTAGTTGAGTACTTATTGCATGCTTGTTTGTTTGCGATAGAGTACCCGGAGTGCACCGCTTGCTACTTCGAATCGCTAGGTTTCCCGGATCATCAGCAAGGCAAGTAACCCTTTGATCATGCTTTTCCCACTACCCAGTTTTATTGCATTAGATCAATCCTCACACATTGCATGACTAGGATCTAAATAAATTGTGGGTTTGGGAAGTATTTGAGGTAGTACCTATTACTTGTTTATTATCAAACCTTTGGGAGTTACTTCTACATTTGCTTATTATGCCATGCTATGCTAGTAGACGTGGATTGGGTGAGTGTGTCCATGACAGATGTGAGATTGTTAATTAATGGTTTATTTAAGGTGGCAACTTAAACACACATCTGGGTGGATTGAGGCACCTGGGTATTCCAGCGATTTCCTGTTTTTCTTTTGGACCGCCACCGAGGCTCAAAGGGATCATGAGATTATTCATGCTAGAAACTTCTGTGTGCATCCACAAGCTATTATGGGCTCTAGCATAGTTGATTAAGTTGTGCGAACTCTTACAGTGGTAGACTTGCAGATGTAGGGGAAAGTAGGTGTAATGGTCTACCCGATCGTAAGGTGCTAGCGCTTCTGAAAGACTATGTCTCGGTCATCCGTCTTCTCAAACACCATGTAGTGCGAGAAACCAAACAGAGGCAATCGAGTCTTGTGGGGAAAAGTGCGCAAACCTCTGCAGAGTGTATAAACTAATCATGATTAGCCGTGTCCCCGGTTATGGACATCTTGAGTATCTAGTACCTGGATTATCATGTGAATCTCAACATGTTACTCTAAAAATTAATTTTGTTGGGTTTTGTTTAATGATGATGCTTAATTGGGATTGAGAATGCTGTCAACCATTCTCAATGTTTAACAACTACCATGATAGTTAAATAAAATGTATTCCTTTGCAGTAGGGAAAAATTGGCTTTATGCAAAACTGTAACCATAGAGCTTTCCACCAGCCAAATATGCATATAGAATAGCCTATTTCATTTCATTACTCTCTATGTGTTATTTTGCCAGCATATTCCATGTGCTGACCCATTTCGGGCTGCAACATTAATGTTGCAGACTTTTCAGACAACGATAGGGAGTTTTTAGGTCTTGGTTCTATACTCAGTGATGCCGTTGGAGTTGATGGACTCACTTATCTTCCAAGCCTTCCGCTGTTATCGATATTAGATGGCCTTAAGCCATATTTATTGTAATAAGTTCTCTTTTGAGACACTCGATGTAATAAGTGTGTGATTGCTACTATGTTATAAATCCTTCAAGTACTGTGTGGTGTCAGCATTACTGATCCAGGGATGACACCTGAGCACAGAGATTGGACCGTTTGAGGTCTGATCGCTACAGTATTAAAGCAGCCACCTTAAGTTTCCCTTAGGTATAAATAACTCTAACATCTTTCATTAATCTCACAAACCAATCCACATCTACGAGCATAGCAAAGTAGTGCAAGCATAACGCAATAATACCCGAGGTTTGAATATAAGACAATAGGTTCCTACCTCATCAACTACTTCCAAATAACCACATGTTATCAAAGTCCTACTCATGCAATCTTTGAGGGTTTGAAACTAATGCATAAAAACTGGGTAAAAGGGATATGATCAAAGTGTTACTTGCCTTGCTGATGATCGGAAAACCCTAGTGATTCGTAGTAGCAAGCCTCGCACTCCGAAAACTCTATCGTGAACAAACAATATCATACATAAGCACTCAAGCATAAGATGCAAAGATAAAACAATAAGAAAAAGATCTAAACATAAAGTTCAAGTGAAGAGCTTCGAGTTGCAAAAAGAATCACTCAAAATGGAGTTACGAAACTCATACTACGATCAAAAGAAGTTCAAATTCAAATATGCTTGAAACCAAATTTTAATTTTTCATAATCATGTTAAAGTTGTTAATCTTGACAGAGAGAATCAAGACAAAGATTTTGGCGCTGGTTTCACTGGATTTGGATAAACGAGCAAAAAGTAGTTAGGGTTTGAAGATGAGGGGCTAATATGCGATGAAAATAATTACAGATAGGTCCTTGGCCGAAAATTAAACTAAAAAGAAAAACCTAACGAACGAACGTTCACTAACAGAAAACTAAAGAACGAATTCGTTCGTTAACCGAACGAATCGGGTGAATGTTCACTAATTAACATAACCTAAATAATAAACCGATCATAAAAATAAAACTGAACTTCAAAAAAAGAACGGTTTTATTGGTTTTATACCGGTTCGGGGAAGAAGAACCGGCGGCGACGTACTCCAGCGAGGCGGGGCAGCGGCGGCTAGCGGCGGCGCGGGCGGCGGCGACTTGGGCGACAGGGCGGCGGGGCGGCTTGAGGGTAGAGGGGCGGCAGCGCGGTGCAATTTAAAGGCCCCGAGGGTGGCCTTGCCGACTTGGGGGAGGGGGCGCGAGGCGGAGTCCGGCCGGACTCGGCAGCGGCGCTCCCGTGCGGGAGCCGGACTCCCGCGGCTCGGGGTCGGTGGCGATGGCCTGGGCCGACTGGCTTCGGCCCAGTCGGTCCAAAGATTTTTTTTAAATAATTTCACCGCACAGAAAAATCCAAAATAAAAACCCTAAAATTCCAAAAATAATTTTCATGGTCCTCTCCTAATATTTAAGACCACGTGAACATTTTTCTGGGCTAAAATGCAGTTTTCAAAATTACAATTTTCCCTAATTTATTCGAATAAAATCACAAATAAAATTCAAATAAAATATATTTTTTATTCAAAATTAAATTTCCGTTCTCTTCACTGTTTTGAAGAAGTCATATTATCTTCTCTCATTATTTTAATTATTTTGAAATAATTAGGAAAATAATTTCAAATAAAAATCACTTTGATCCAAAATTCCAACTTTGAAAATTAAAAATGAAATTTTATGAAAACCTCCAAATCTCTCACATGGTCCTTGAGTTGCTTAAGGTCTCTAGGATCAAAATGTCCAAATAAACCAAATTCAAAATGCTCAAAATATGGATGCATATGATGACCTAATGATTAACATCGAAGTTGAAAATTGGGATGTTACAAACGTACCCCCCTTAAGATGAATCTCGCCCTCGAGATTCGGGTTGGCTAGCAAATAGGTGTGGGTGGTCTTTCCATAGGTCTTCCTCTCGCTCCCAGGTGGCTTCTTCCTCAATATGGTGACTCCACTGAACTTAGCAAAACTTGATGACCTTGTTGCGTGTAACTCGGCTGGAAAACTCGAGAATCTTGACGGGTTTATCCTCGTAGGTTAGGTCACTCTCCAACTGAATTGCATCCAGGGGCATTGTATCTCTCAGAGGAATATCGGCCATCTCTGCATGGGACTTCTTCAACCGGGAAACGTGAAACACATCATGAACTCCTGACAAACCTTCGGCTAACTCCAACTTGTAGGCCACTTCTCCCATACGTTCCAAAACTCGGTATGGTCCTACAAATATTGGGGCTAACTTTCCTTTGACTCCAAATCGTTTAACTCCTCGAAGTGGTGATACATGGATATATGCTCTTTCTCTGATTTCATAGGCTACCTCCTTACGTTTAGTGTCAGCATAACTCTTCTGCCTGGATTGAGCTACCTTCAGTCTATCACGAATCAACTTAACTTTCTCTTCAGACTCTCTAATTAAATCTGGTCCAAACAATTGACGGTCTCCAACTTCATCCCACATCAATGGTGTCCTACACCTCCTTCCATACAAAGCTTTGACACGACCATCTTCAAACTAGCTTGGTAGCTGTTGTTATATGAGAACTCTGCGTAAGGCAAATTATCATCCCAATTAGATCCATAATCTAGTGCACAAGCTCTCAACATATCCTCCAGAATTAGGTTGACTCTCTCGGTCTGTCCATCTGTCTGCGGATGAGAGGCTGTACTGAACTCTAGCCTGGTACACAAAGTCTGGTGTAATTGATTCCAAAACTTCGAGGTAAACTGTGTTCCTCTATCTGATACAATGGTCCTCGGAACTCCATGCAGACATACGATCCTGGTCATATATATCTTGACCGACTTCGCGCTTGTACAAGTGGTTTTCACGGGGATAAAGTGAGCCACTTTGGTCAAGCGATCTACTACTACCCAGATGGAATCATAACCTAATCGCGTCCTGGGTAATCCGGTGATGAAATCCATGCCAAGCTTATCCCACTTCCATTCGGGTATTAGCATAGGCCAGAGTAATCCTGCGGGCTTCTGGTGCTCTCCCTTAACTCTCTGACATACGTCACATACGGCTACATATTCGGCAATGTCCTTCTTCATACCTATCCACCAGAAATGTTCCTTCAAATCCAAATACATCTTGGTGTTGCCTGGGTGAATCGAGTATGGTCAGTCATGAGCCTCCTAGAGTATAACTTCCTGATCTTTGAATCACTGGGCACATAAATACAGTCCTCAAACCATAAAGTTGCGTGCTCATCCTCACGAAAACCTTTGGCTTTTCTTTACTCATCTTTTCATTTATCTCCACAATCTCCTTATCAATCTTCTGGGCTTCTCGAATCTTTCCCAACAACATGGACTAAACTTCCAACGCTGCAACAAAACCTCTCGGAACTATCTCCAAATGAAGTTCTCTGAGATCGTCGGCTAACTCCTGCGTAAATCCTCCGGTTACGAGAGTATTGACATAACTCTTGCGGCTCAAAGCGTCTGCTACAACATTGGCCTTTCCTGGATGATAATGCAGCTTCATATCATAATCCTTTATGAGCTCCAACCATCTCCTTTGCCTGAGATTCAAATCCTTCTGCGTGAAGATGTACTTCAAACTCTTATGGTCCGTGTATACATCACAACGGATTCCAATAAGAAAATGTCTTCAGGTCTTAAGCACATGCACTACGGCTGCTAACTCCAAATCATGCATGGCATAATTCAACTCATGAGGTCGAAGCTGACGTGAGGCATATGAAACAGCTCTTCTGTCTTCCATAAGTACACCTCCAAGTCCCTGGCGAGAAGCGTCGCAATATACTTGGAAATCCTTGCGTATATCTGGAAGAATTAGCACTGGGGCTGTAACTAAACATTTCTTCAACTCCTGAAAACTGGCCTCACATTCTCCCGTCCATTTGAACTTGGTGTCCTTCTTCAATAACTCTGTCATGGGCTTCACAATCTTGGAAAATTCTCAATGAATCTCCGGTAATATCCTGCGAGTCCAAGAAAACTGTGTATCTCTCCAACTGAGGTGGGTGCCAACCACTCAGTGACAAACTGAACCTTGGAAGGGTCTACTACTATACCTTCTCCATATATAACATTTCTGAGAAATCCAACTTCCTTCAACCAAAACTCGCATTTGTTGAACTTGTCATATAATCGATGTTCTCTGAGCTTCTCAAGAACCAAGCGCAAATGTTCCTTGTGTTCTTCTTCATTCTTCAAATATACCAATATATCATCAATGAACACCACAACAAACTTATCCAAGAACTCCATGAACACCTTATTCATCATACTCATAAAGTAGGCAGGGGCGTTAGTCAAACCAAAGGACATGACAGTGTACTCATATAGCTTGTACCTTGTGGTAAAAGTTGTCTTAGGTATATCCTGTTCTCGGATCTTCAGCTAGTGGTATCCTGATCACAGATCAATCTTGGAGAATACTTTAGCTCCCTGCAGCTGGTTAAACAAATCATTGATCATCGGTAGTGGGTATTTGTTCTTGATCGTCACCTCATTTAGTGCTTGATAATCCACAACCATTCTCAAAGATCCATCCTTCTTCTCAACTAAGAGCACTGGGGCTCCCCACGGTGATGAACTTGGTCGAATATAATCTTTCTCCAATAACTTCTTAATCCACTTCTTAATTTCTTCCACAACATTTGCGGACATCCGATACGGTCTCTTCGATATTGGTCTGGTGCCTGGTAACAGCTCAATCAAAAATTCTATATCTCGATATGGTGGCATGCCTGGTAGTTCCTCCAGGAATATGTCGGGATAATCCTTCACAACTGGCACTTTCTCCTGAACAACTCTTGAAAGTGAATTCACTTGAGTCCTCCTTGGCGCATGCCTAGACACATACTTGATCCTTTTACCCTATAGGGTGGTGAGGAGAATTGACTTACTAGCACAATCGATATTTCCTCCATACATCGATAGCCAGTCCATGCCTAGTATCGCATCCAATCCTTGTGACTCCAAAATTATTAGGTCTGAGGGGAAAACGTGCCTACCTATGGTCAATGGCAACTGAAAACATCCTCTGCTAGCCATATACTCCGCTCCAGGTGAGCTTACTAACATAGGTGTCTTTAGGGCTATGGTGGTCAACTTAAACTTATACACAAATCCCCTTGATATGTATGAATGCGATGCACCAGTGTCAAAAAGGACAATAGTTGTAAATGACTTAATCAAAAACTCACCAATAACTGCATTGGGCTACTCTTCAACTTCCTCCACGTTGACGTGGTTCACCTGCCCTCTGGTGAAAGGGTTGGGCTTCTTTCCAGAGCTTCCATTTCTGTTACCATTATTTACCTCAGAACAATCATTGGCATAGTGTCCAGTCTTCCCGCACTTGAAACAGGTAACATGGCTCAAATCCTTCTTGGCGGGTGTTGCCAGGTTGGAACGGCTCTGACTATTGTTTCCTCCATTCCCATTTCCATTCTTAGGGCCACTGTGGTTATGAGAACTTCCTCCATTGTGAGAATGGCCTCCATGGTTATGATGGGTATGTCCTCTCAAGTTCGGGGTAATGTGAGGCTTCTGCTAAGCTCCAGAGTTTTACTTCCCCTGCCCATACTTCTGTTTGCTGTTCTCTATCTGTTGTTGCTTTCCTTCAATCATAAGAGCCCTGTCTACCAGCTCCTGATAGTTGGTGAATGTTGCCACCATCAACTGCATACTTAGCTCGTCATTCAGCCCCTCCATAAACCTCTCCTGCTTCACGACATCTGTGGCCACATCATCCGGGGCGTGGCGAGCTAACTTGCTGAACTCATCCATGTACTGCGCCACAGTACAATTTCCCTAGTGTAAGTTGCAGAACTCATGCTTCTTCATACTCATAGCTCCAGTTGAGACATGTGCAGTGCGGAAGGCCTGGTGAAATAGATCCCAAGTGACATTGGACACGGGGAAAGTGGAGGTGTAGTTCTCCCACCATGAGGCTGCGGGTCCATCTAGTTGATGTGCGGCAAAGCGCACCTTCTCAGCATCTGTGCAACCTACGGCGGTCAGCTCCCTTCGAATCTTGCGGAGCCAATCATCAGCAACAATTGGCTCGGTGCTACTAGAGAACACTAGTGGATTGAACCTTAGAAAGCGGGCTAAGTTGTCGACTAGAGGTGGTGGCGGTGGTTTGTTGTTGTTGCCTTAGTTCTGGACTAGCAACTGCATCAAGGCATTCTGCTGTTGGATCAACTAAGTGAGCTCCGGTGGAAAGGCGAATGCGGGGTCACGTCACGGAGGCATCTGATAGGTTTAGAGAGGTGAGAACAGAATAGAGTGAGGTCTAAAGAGAGATTTCACTACCCATATGCACATGAGACAAACACATTCATTTCACACCACTCAATTCAAACAAGATTCATACAATTGATCTGAGCTACTGTTACAAAATCTCATGGACTATTACTATATACATGGAAGAATTCTAATGGTAATATGGTGGTCGACTACAAATTTGATCAGTGGAAGACTCCATGATATGTGCTCCAGCTTCGTCTTCATAATCATCATCGCTGTCGGGGTCGGAGTCTGTGTCGTCTAGTATGATGTAATCTTCTGAATGAAAGTCCACTCCAGGTTCGGGATCCCCCATGAATCCCTAGCTTCTTCTTCAGGTCTTCATTCTTTTCTAGTAGTACAACAATTTCTTCTTCATATCCATCGCGTGTAGACTTGAGTTCCACTTCTAGCTCCATGTTCCGGGTCATCACCTTCTTCGTGTCTATCATGTTCGTGCACATCTGGTTCTCGTAGCGTCGAATGTGCTGGTTCAACTCCTGTATGTAGGCTGCAATGGATTTATCCTTCCTGGTGCGAATCATCTCCCATTGCTCATCTCGGTGTCCACATATCTGGTAGGTGGTATCCTTAAGATCCTTGTTGTACACCTCGCCTATGCGTCCAATGGCGATGTGGGCGGCCATGCTCTTTCCTAGACTACAGGTTGGTGCATCAAAGGAAAACTCGATGGCCTCGGTAACTGGTGCGAACGTCCTTCCTGGAACACAAACTTGAATCGTCCAGCGCTCCTCTTCTGGTAAAGTGGCAGTGAAGGTTCCGACGAAGGTTGGTATGCCGATGTTCAGGTACCTAGTGACTTCCTTCAAGTGTCGTCCGAAAGGGTTGTCGTCATCCGGCTGAGTGAACTTGTTCCTGGGGTCCGAAATCTATAGAGTAGAAATGGATAAGAGTTAGAAATGAGTAGAGAAGAGTATCCTATGGTTTTTTCCTAGTGTCGCATCCTACAGTCAGCGTGTGCTCCGATACCATCTTGTAGCGACCCGATCCCAATGGACCGTAGTCTCTGTGCTTAAGTGTCATCCCTGGATCGGTATTGCTGACACACACAGTACTCGAGGATTCATTGCAGAGTTCAATCACACACTTATTACAACGAGTGTCTCAATAGAGTACTTATTATAATAATATGGCTGAAGGCCATATAAATATGATAACTGCGGAAGCTTCGAAGATAAATGAGTCCATCCAACTCCACGGCAAAACTGAGTGCATGACAACGACCTAGCACACCTTACTCTTCGTCTGAAAACTCTGCAACATTACACGTTGCAGCCATGTAGGTAAGCACATGGAATATGCTGATGTCTACTACACAACCTTCTTCTTGTAGACGTTGTTGGGCCTCAAAGTGCAGAGGGTTGTAGGACAGTAGAAAATTTCCCTCAAGTGGATGACCTAAGGTTTATCAATTCATGGGAGGCGTAGGATGAAGATGGTCTCTCTCAAGCAACCCTGCAATCAAATAACAAAGAGTCTCTTGTGTCCCCAACACACCCAATACAATGGTAAATTGTATAGGTGCACTAGTTCGGCGAAGAGATGGTGATACAAGTGCAATATGGATGATACATAAAGGTTTTTGTAATCTGAAAATATAAAAACAGCAAGGTAGCAAGTGGTAAAAGTGAGCACAAACGGTATTGCAATGTGTTGAAACAAGGCATAGGGTTCATACTTTCACTAGTGCAAGTCCTCTCAACAATAATAACATAATTGGATCATATAACTATCCCTCAACATGCAACAAAGAGTCACTCCAAGGTCACTAATAGCGGAGAACAAACGAAGAGATTATTTTAGGGTATGAAACCACCTCAAAGTTATTCTTTCCGGTCAATCCGTTGGGCTATTCCTATAAGTGTCACAAACAGCCCTAGAGTTCATAGTAAAATAACACCTTAAGACGCAAATCAACCAAAACCCTAATGTCACCTCAAGTATCTGTGGGGTATGATTATACGATATGCATCACACAATCTCAGATTCATCTATTCAACCAACACAAAGAACTTCAAAGAGTGCCCCAAAGTTCCTACCGGAGAGTTAAGACGAAAACGTGTGCCAACCCATATGCATAAGTTCACTAGGTCACGGAACTCGCAAGTTGATCACCAAAACATACATCAAGTGGATCACGTGATATCCCATTGTCACCACTGATAAGCACATGCAAGACATACATGAAGTGTTCTCAAATCCTTAAAGACTCAATCCGATAAGATAACTTCAAAGGGACAACTCAATACATCACAAGAGAGTAGAGGGGGAGAAACATCATAAGATCCAACTATAATAGCAAAGCTCGTGATACATCACGATCGTACCACCTCAAGAATATGAGAGAGAGAGAGAGATCAAACACATAGCTACTGGTACATACCCTCAGCCCCGAGGGTGAACTACTCCCTCCTCATCATGGAGAGCGTCGGGATGATGAAGATGGCCACCGGAGAGGGATCCCCCCCTCCGGCAGGGTGCCGGAACGGGTCTAGATTGGTTTTCGGTGGCTACGGAGGCTTCTGGCGGTGGAACTCCCGATCTAGGTTTCTTTCTGGAAGTTTTGGGTTATATAAGAGGTGTTGGAGTCGGGAACAAGGCAGGGGGTCTCCGGGCTGTCCATGAGGCAGGGGGCGCGCCCAGGGGGTGGGCGCGCCCCCCACCCTCGTGGGCAGCCCGAGACTCTTCTGGCCCAATTCTTCTACTTCCTGGCCTTCTTCTGGTCCAAAAATAAGTTTCGTGAAGTTTCAGGTCAATTGGACTCCGTTTGGTTTTCCTTTTCTGTGATACTCAAAAACAACAAAAAAACAAAAACTGGCACTAGGATCTAGGTTAATAGGTTAGTCCCAAAAATCATATAAAATAGCTTATAAATGCATATAAAACATCCAAGGTTGATAATAATAGCATGGAACAATCAAAAATTATAGATACGTTGGAGACGTATCATATGCTGGCAAGATAACACTATAGAGCAATGAACAAATAACAGCTATCACTACATGCATATTTGGCTGGTGGAGGCTCTATGGTTATCATTTGCATAAAGCTAATTTTTCCCTACAACAAAGGAATAAATTTTATTTAACTACAAAGTTTCAAGACATTATTGAGAAGGTACCCCCAACTCAATCCCAAATTAACACTTATAACCCAACAAATTTATTAAGTAAAGTGATGAGATCAACACAATAATCCAAGTACCAAATACTCAAGATGTCCATAACCGGGGACACGGCTAACCATGATTAGTTTGTACACTCTGCAGAGGTTTGCGCACTTTTCCCCATAACACTCGATATTCTCCATTGTATTTCTCGTTGTAAGGGCATATTCATCCCTAAGGTGTTTTGGTGATTGATGACAACGCGTTTGCGGACTAATCGTGTGCCTTGAGTATCCCAGACATTTCATCGCTAGGCACAAGACGGTTGCGTGCCCCTCGAAGACTGTTGAAGACGACCTCTTTTCTACGTTTCTTTTTGGTGGATTTGAGTCATATGAAAGCCGTACTATTAAGAGGGGGTCCACGTCGGAAAGGTTTGGGTGGAATCATCACGTACACATTTCTTCCTCGTCCCCTCCTTTCCCTTGCACCTTGGAGCCTCCTCCGTTGTTTATCTCGTCACCTTGTTTCTGGCTGTTGTGTTGGCTCGCGGTAGTACTGCTCCCAGGTGAGCGGTAGTACCGTAGGCACTAGCGGTAGTACCGTGCTGCGGCACGGTAGTACCGTAGGTGCCCACGGTAGTACCGCTCCCCTAGAACTGCACTATCGTGGCCCACCAGGCTAGTACCGCTCCCCCACGGTAGTAGGGGCGAATGTATTTTTTTACATCCGCGCCTACCACGGTAGTACCGCTTTCATTCCGCGGTAGTACCGTGCTCAGCTGCTAGGCGGTAGTACCGCCCCTCTGCGGTAGTACTGTGTCGGGTTTTTACTTCTTCCGTTTTTCAGCGGAAGTAAGCACGGTTGTTTCCTTATTCTCTCTCTTCCCAGGCTAGGGGATTCCTGCCTTGCGGTAGTATCGCAAGGGGGAGCAGTAGTACCGCGCCCACGGAAGTACCGCCCTCAGCACTTTTGCCACAGGTCTGCCCTAGCCATTGTTGGTGCAGCGGTAGTACCGCAGGCCTACATGGTTGTACCGCGTGACCTTGCAGTAGTACCGCGTGGCAGCAAGCGGAAGTACGGCATGGCCCCACGGTAGTACCGCTTTCCTGGTGCGGTAGTACCGCTGGCCACGTGCTGGTAGGTGGATAACGGTTGGATCTTTGTCCCTCACTATTTAAGGGGCCCCTTCTTCCCCGTTGACTTATCTCTTCCAACGCTAAGCTCCATTGTTGCTCTAAGCTCCATTTTCGCCCGATCTCACTCCCTAGCCAATCAAACTTGTTGATTTGATCGGGAGTGGTTGAGAAGGCCTCGATCCACACTTCCACCAAGAGAAATTTGATCTTCCCCACAAATCCCTTGCGGATCTTGTTACTCTTGGGTGTTTGAGCATCCTAGATGGTTGAGGTCACCGCGGAGCCATAGTCCATTGTGGTGAAGCTTCATGGTGTCGTTGGGAGCCTCCAATTGAGTTGTGGAGATTGCCCAACCATGTTTGTAAAGGTTCGGTCGCCGTCTCCAAGGGCACCAATAGTGGAATCACGACATCTCGCATTGTGTGAGGGCGTGAGGAGAATACGGTGGCCCTAGTGTCTTCTTGGGGAGCATTGTGCCTCCACACCGCTCCAATGGAGACGTACTTCCCCTCAATGGGAAGGAACTTCGGTAACACATCCTCGTCTCCACCGTCTCCACTCTTGGTTATCTCGTGCCTTTACTTATGCAAGCTTATTTGTGTCATATCTCTTCCTTGCTTGTGTTCCTATCCTTGTTGCATCATATAGGTTGCTCACCTAGTTGCATATCTAGAAAACCTACTTTGATGCAAAGTTTAAATTGTTAAAGAAAAGCTAAAAATTGTTAGTTGCCAATTCACCCCCCCCCCTCTAGTCAACCATATCGATCCTTTCAATTGGTATCAGAGCCTCATCTCTTTATTAAGGACTTTACCATCCAAAGAGTATGGTTGATACCGTAGACGGTGTGGAGGAACACTCCGGTGTGAATCCAATCTCGTCTATGGGCGATGGGGAAACCTCGGTCTCTCGTGAGGAGTTCAATGTGGCCTTGGAGACATTGAAAACCTCCATGACGACCGAGGTTGAAAGCATGTTTACTAAATTCCTTGAAGGGCTTAAACTATCCACCGCACCGTTGAAAGTGGGTAATCCCACCGACAAGGTGACGGATGCTACCTCCGATAAGGGGGAAGCTAGTAGTGAAAAGGCTCCTTCTTCTAGTGGTAAGAATGGCACCGGTATCTTTGCTCATGTGGAACCACCACTTGTTTATGGTGGACCGGTTCCTTCCACTCATTTGAATCATGCCGGTCCTCCCCCTAAGATTGTGAAAAATGAGGACTTTGATTCTTGGGTTTACCGCTTTAAACGTCATTTAAATCATGTGAACACTAATCTTTGGAGAATCATTGAAGAAGGTTTCTATCCGCATGATCCAAGCAACTTCACTCCTCGAGAAGCCGCGGATAATCAATTCAATGAGAATGCTCTCTTCATCATTCAAGATGCAACCCCACCCGAAGACCTACCTCATCTTCGGCCCTTCGCCTTGGCCAAAGATGCATGGCTTTGTGTTGTCTCTCTCTACCGGGGAAGCGCAAGCATTCAACGCTCCAACTATGAAGTGGTGCAAGATGAGGCCGATGAGTTTGCAATGAAAGAAGATGAAGAACCTCGTGAGCTTTATCGGAGAGTAACCAAACTCGCGGTCTCACTCCGAGATCACGGGAGCAAGGACACGGATGACAATTGGATCAAGCGCAAATTCCTCAAGGCAATGATGCCCTACCACAAGGCCATGTCCTCCATCATTCGTCAAAGACCGGACTTCCACACTTTGACCTCAAGCGAAGTGTTGGATGAGTTTGTGGCCATGAACATTTTGGACAAGACCGCCGACAATGCGGTGCTTCGTTCTCAAAGGGCAAAGAAGCCCAACCTTGCATTGAAGGCCAAGCTCTCCGTTGAAGAAGAAGAAGAGGAAGAAGAGGAGAGCAACCCCGAAGATACAAAGTATGCATATCATGAACACATGGCACTCGCTTCAAGGCAATTTTGGAGCAAGAAAAACTCGAGGCCAAACTTTAACAAAAACAACTCAAGTGGCACGAAGAGCAAGCAACGTGTAAGGACTTGCTACAATTGTGGCAATGTGAGTCATTTTGTTGCGGAGTGCCCGTATGAGAAGAGGGAAGACAATGGTGGCAAGCTCATCCGAAAGGACAAGGCCAAGTCGTTCCCCAACAAGAGCAACTTCACCAAGAAGACTCCTCCCAAGGCATTGGTGGTACAAGAAGAGTACAATGAGGATGATGACGATGATGAAGATGGTGAGTTGGCTGCCATGGCCTCAGTTGCCATTGCAACGACTCCACGGGTGTCTCTCTTCGACTCACCCAATGAGAGCATCACCGCCAAGTGCCTCATGGCTAAAGCCACCAACAAGGTAACCCCCAACATCAAAACTACCATCATTAATCATCCTTCTTCGACGGATAGCATTGATGAACATGAGGGAGCTAATGTGGAGGCAAATGAGTTTGAGGCCTTTATGGGAAAACTTAAGGGTAAATCCAAGAAGCACTTTGTTGCTCTCTTGGAACAACTTGGTGAAGCCAATGACATGATCGAGGCTCACGAAGATACCATCACTAAGATGGAAGGGCATAGTCGTGACTATGCCGATGAGATTTCGGATCTTTCCAATGCTCTTGAGGAAGAGCGTGGTCTTCGTTTGGCTCTTGAGGAGTCACACAACGTTGATCATGCTAAGTTAAAGAAAGATTATGATCATGTTCTCATTGTTTCTCATGTGCTAAACTCCGAGAAGGCCGAACTTGAGGTTGATCTTGCTAGACTCAAAGAGGAGTTTGATCTACTTGACAAGGCTCACAAGGTCTTGAAGGGTGCTCATGCTAGCCTCAAAGAGTCTCATGATCAACTTCAAGTAAAGCTAACCAAGGAAAAAGCCACTTTTCCTCGTATGATGTTAATTGATAATGCAAATGCTACTAACCCGTGTTGTGAGCATGTGCATCTTGTTGAGGAGAACGCTAAGCTAAAAGTGAAACTTTAGAGAGGTCTTGCGACTTGCATACAAGGCAAGAAGAACCTCAACGACCTCTTGATCAACCAAAAGGGAGTTGTGGCCAAGGAAGGGGTTGGGTACGTGCCCGAGTCCAAGAACAAGAAGAAGAATGACAAGACCAAACGACCTCCTCCTCTCATGCAAACCTTTGTGAAGGAGGGAGAGAGTGCTTCCAAGGAGAAGAAGAACAATGCGAAGGGTGGCACTGTCAAAAAGGGCAATGCCACTCCTCTCATCAAAGCCGGTGACTTTAATCCTTCTTATATGTTATGTCGTGCTAGTGATGGGCATGTCTATGCCAAATTCGTTGGTTCTCCTCATGAATACATTGAATGGTCTATTTGGGTTCCAAAGACCCTTGTTACTAACATCAAAGGACCCATTACAAAATGGGTACCTAAAACCAAGCATTGATCTCTTGTAGGTGTTTGCTTCCGGTGGGGGATCATGGTTGCTCGATAGCGGAGCTACAAATCATATGACCGGAAGCAAGGACTTGGTGGTGGACGTGCACAAGATTCCACCTATTCCCACCAATGTCGAGTGGGGTGACGCCTCATCTTCTAAGGTATTGGGACTTGGCAAGGTGGTCATCTCTCATGATCTCACGATCGAGAAGGTCATGCTTGTTGAGTCCCTTGCATACAATTTACTTTCCGTTCGTCAACTTGCAATCATGGGCTTTGCCACTTTCTTTGATATCGATACCGTGGCCCTCTTGTGGAGCAAGACTCTTAAAGTAGCCTTTGTTGGGCATGTCGAGAACGGTCTATATGTGATTAACTTTTCGGAGCGACCCACTAAGACCGCGACATGCCTAATGGCTAAAGTTGATGTGGGATGGCTTTGGCATCGCCGTCTAGCCCATGTCAATATGAGATCTTTGCAAAGTCTTCTCAAGGGGGACCATGTCCGTGGACTAACGAATGTTAGTTTTGCTAAAGATCGTGCTTGCAGTGCTTGTATCGAAGGAAAGCTACATGAGAAGGCTCACCCTCCCACGACTATCATTTACTCAAAGAGGCCTTTGGAGCTCCTTCACTTGGATCTCTTTGGGCCTCCATCCTTCGATAGTCTTGGGGGTAGGAAGTATTGCTTGGTGATTGTGGATGACTACTCAAGATACACTTGGGTGTATTTCTTCAAGAGGAAGAGCGAGACCCAACAAACCGTCATTGACTTTGCAAATGAAGCACAACGTCAACACAATGCAAAGATCTTGACAATAAGAAGTGACAACGGCACCGAGTTCAAGAACTACACCTTGGATGAGTTTCTTAGTGATCAGGGGATCAAGCATCAATATTCCGCACCTTATACCCCTCAACAAAACGGTGTTGCGGAGAGGAAGAATCGGACGTTGATGGATGGCAAGGACCATGATGGCGGAGTTCAAGTCTCCGTACAACTTTTGGGCCAAAGCCATCAACACCGCGTGTCATGCATCCAATCGGCTCTACCTCCGCAAGGGCTTGAACAAGACTCCATATGAGATACTCACCGGTAACAAGCCCAACCTCAAGTACTTTCGGGTGTTCGGGTGTAAGTGTTTCATTCTCAAGAAAGGTGTTCGGTTGTCTAAATTTGAGGCTAGAGCTTATGAGGGCATATTTGTTGGTTATGCTACAAACTATCACACTTACCGTGTCCTTAATAAATCCACGGGACTTATTGAGGAGACGTGTAACGTGGAGTTTGATGAGAATAACGGCTCCCAAGTGGAGCAAAGTGGCACTTGTGATGTAGGTTATGAAATTCCTCCTCAAGCCATAAGAAGAATGGGTGTTGGCTTTATCCTACCCATTGAGGAACCCCTTGTGGCCGAAGGAGAAGGACAATGCTCCACTCAAGTGGAGCCATCACCAACCCAAGGCCCACACGCTTCCGAAGAACAACATGAAGGCCCTCATCCTCAAGAACATGACCAAGGAAAGATCATGCTCAAGACGGTGTTGACACATCAAGTGATGCCCAAGGTCAAGTTCTCTCCGCCGAGAAGTTCAATAACAAGAACAAGCTCAATACGACGCTCAAGATGATCAAGTGACCACTCCTCGTCTCACACCCGAGGAGGAATTGGAGCGTCGTGCCGCCAAGGTTGCTTCCAAGCTCTCCACCAAGGATCATCTCATGACGAATGTGCTTGGAAGCTTAAGAAAGGGGATAAGCACTCGTAGACAATTAGCAAACTATTGTGAGCATCACGCATTTGTCTCTTGTGTTGAACCCCACAAGGTCTATGAGGGCTCGAAGATCCGGATTGGCTCAATGCCATGCATGAAGAACTCAACAACTTCGAGCGCAACAAAGTGTGGAGATTGGTGCCAAGACCGACGGGGAACCACAATGTCATTGGAACCAAGTGGATATTTAAGAACAAGCAAGATGCCCATGGGATTATCATTCGCAACAAGGCTCGTTTGGTAGCACAAGGCTACTCCCAAGTCGAGGGTATCGACTATGGTGAAACCTTTGCTCCCGTTGCTCATCTTGAATCCATTCGCATGTTGATTGCATATGCTTCTCATCATAACTTTAAGTTACAACAAATGGATGTGAAGAGTGATTTTCTTAATGGTCCCATTAATGAATTGGTTTATGTCAAGCAACCCCCCAGGTTCGAGGATCCCTACTTTCCCGATCATGTGTATCAACTCGATAAGGCTACGGAACCAAGGTGGAAAGGATTGAAAAAGTCAGCCATTCACAACCACTGGTGAAGGATTCCTTGAAAAGTTAAGGATTAGTAGTTCTTTTTAGAAATCGATTTCCTATGGCCTTAAACAAGCCCCACGTGCGTGATATGACCACCTTACCGAGTTGTTACAAGACCGTGGTTTTGAAGTTGGGCTAATCGACCCCACTCTTTTTACTAAGAAGGTCAAAGGGGAGTTGTTTTTGTGCCAATTATATGTTGATGATATTATCTTTGGTTCCCATAACAAAGCTTTCAATGAGGAATTTGCCGCTCTCATGACCTCAAAGTTCGAGATGTCTTCCATGGGAGAGTTGAAGTTCTTTATAGGGTTCAAAGTGAAGCAAAGAAGAGAAGGAACCTTCATCAACCAAGCCAAATACACTCAAGACATGCTCAAGAGATTCAAGCTAAGTGATGTCAAGCCGGCTTCCACTCCAATGCCCACCAAGTGCCAACTTGACATAGATCCCAATGGTAAAGCGGTGGATCAAAAGGTATATTGTTCCATGATAGGCTCCTTGCTCTACCTTTGTGCATCTAGACCGGATATCATGTTGAGCATGGGAATTTGTGCACGGTTTCAAGCCGCACCTAAGGAAAGTCACTATGTGGCGGTCAAACGAATCTTTCAATATTTAGGTCATACCCCAAACTTTGGCTTATGGTACCCAAGAGGAGCAAACTTCAAGCTTGTAGGGTATTCGGATTCCGATTGGGTGGGAGACAAAGTGGATAGGAAGTCCACTTCCGGAGGGTGCCAATTCATTGGTTGCTCTTTGGTAAGTTGGTATTCCAAAAAGCAAAGTTGTGTGCCTCTCTCATCCACCGAAGCGGAGTATGTGGCGGCCGGTAGTTGTTGTGCACAACTCTTATGGATGAGGCAAACTTTAAAGGATTACGGTGTCATTTGTGACAAAGTGCCTCTTTGGTGTGACAATGAAAGTGCCATCAAGATCTCTCTCAACCCGGTGCAACACTTCAAGACGAAGCATATTGAGATCCGGTATCACTTCATCCGGGATCACATTAGGCGAGGAGAGATCGAGCTCAACTATGTCAACACTCATGATAACCTTGCAGATATTTTCACGAAGCCCTTGGACGAAGCAAGATTTCGCAAGTTAAGGCATGAGCTAAATATCATCGATTCAAGCAATGTTGCTTGAACCCTTGCACACCCCACCATACTCAACTTGTTGTCTTGTTTAGATGTAGGCATGGACATAGGGGGAGTGTTGTTCTCTCAATGAACTCTCCCTCCCCCCATTATGCATAAATTGATCAAGTCTTTCACATTAGCCATGTTTGATGGTACTTGTGCTTCAAAGACGAGTTTTGGTCATGGGCCCAAGGATAATTCTTCGCGGTGCCATACCAATTGACTCAAACATAGGTGGCTACGGCCACCGCCCTCTCTTTGGAGAGGTGGTGTCTCGTGGTTGTTTCGTTTTGTCATTTGCCTTTCTGCCTTTGTGTGTAGCGTGGTCTTGTGGTGTCGTGTTGCCTCGGAGTGTTTGTGCAAAGACCTCTTTTTCATGTGCTTGAAACGTGCATCTTCTTGAGCCCATGGTACTACCGCGGCTCGCCGCGGTACTATTTCTTTGAGAGGTCACGGTACTACCGCGCCAGAGCGCGGTACTACCGCTCAGGTGCGGTACTTCCGCCGAGCGGTACTACCGCGATGAGGCACAGTACTACCGCGCCATCGCGTGAGCGTGGGGGTTATGACTCAGGCAGGGGAGTTCCAACTCCCCATACCCATTCACTTGTCTCTCTCCCCACGTCTCTCCCTCTCTTTTTCTCAAGAACGGCGTCGGAGGTCCTCGCCGGATCTCCATCTCCGGCCACTCTCCTCGGATTCCAACCGGTGGGATCGTTCCCCACCACTTCCTCTTGCCATGGACCAAGGTTTTTCCCCAAATCCCTCTTTTTCTTGGTTGTTCTCTCGCTTCTAGGTTTTTGGGGAGATGCTTGTTGTTCTTGAGATTTTAGGCCAAATCTGTGCAAGACTAGGATGTAGGAGAGTCGTGTTGCGTAGGAATCATACTCGATATGTTGTCCTATGGTAGATTTGTCCAACCGTAGTACCACCGCGGTTTCGCGGGCTTTTATCAGATTTGAACTTGTTTGGATCTGACGCGGTGCGGTACTATCGTGTCTCATGTGAGGTACTACCGCTCGTGCGGTACTACCGCCCATCAGGTGCGGTACTACCGCGCTAGCTCGTGCGGTACTACCGCCCATCAAACGTGGTACTACCATGCTAGCTGTGGCACTAATATCCTACTACCGCTCTCAGACCCGGTACTACCGTGGCCTTACACGGTACTACCGCGACTAAGAGCGGTACTACAATCTTAGTACCGCAACACTTGGCAGTACTACCGTAGGGGTCAAATCTCTCTCATGGCAATTATCTTGTGTGCTTCCTGCATGTTTCTTTTGCTTTGTTGTGGTCTTTGCATTGATCCTTCTTGCTTGTCGTGTGTGTTTTGCGCTTTGTGTCTCAGGTGGTGGCTCTCGCCGTTCCAATCCCAGTTGTGACACTGGCTCCAAGCGTCTGTGCAATCCCCAAGATGAAGCACCAGAGGGCTCCAATGCCCCCAAGCGCAATGTCAAGACCACTTCCAGCAAGCAAAAGGAACCTGCTAAGGGCATGGACGAGATTTCAGTCAATGAGTATGCCGAACGCCGGAAGATCAATCCCTATGTGAATCCTCGGGCTGTCCTCAGAGGCACCGAGTTGTTCTCGACCAAGCAACAGGCTCTCATCTATTTGGATGTGATCAAGAACAAGCAGAATACCTTCATGGATGTCAAGTGGATAGACATGAATCACATGCGGAAGGACAAGTTTCGTGACTATTTTGGAGAGGCTCTCGACTTGGTGGAGCAGTTTGCTATTGATCCTGTGATCTCCTTTCACCTTGACTATGACCCTGAGCTTATCTGTCAGTTCTTTGCCTCAGTTTACTTTCATCCCGGGGATGAGCGGAGGATGACCTGGATGACCAACGGCCGTCAGCTGTCTGCTACATGGAAGGAGTTCATGGATCTGCTTCACATTCCTGATGACGGGCTTCACACACCCGTTGGTGTTCGCCCCCACGCCAACTCTGAGTCTGCTAACAAGAACCTGCTTCAGCCATTCCTTGTTGAGAAGGTGCTCCCCAATGGCAAGTCGACTTGGGTGCTGAACTCCTTTCTGGATATCATGCATCGCATCTTCCGCAACACTCTGTTCCCACGCATTGGCGACAAGGACAAGGTTCATTCCTTATCTAGTGGACATGTTGCTCCTGTGTGCAGAGGCACGTTCATCTCAGACTCAGCCACTTGATGTCTCACACATCATGTGGTGTGAGCTTCGGTTTGCGGTGTTCACTCGCAAGGTACCTATCTATGGACCGTACCTGTTTCTGTTGCTCTCCACAACTTGGGAGAAGATATACCCTGGTGATGAGTTCCTTGCTCCAGACTGGATTCGACATGAGTCCATCAGTCTCCGCATCAAGCCCAACTGGGCCAACACTACCACCCGTGTTGAGGCTTCTTCTGCGAGGAGGGCTCTTGGTGAGGAGGAGGCTGGTGCAGAGAATGTTGCTGAGGACCGTGCTGCTAGGTCTACCACACCTTCCTCTGAGCCGTAGTGGGCCAAGAAGTTAAAGGACAAGATGAAGACTCTCTTCTGCATGTAGGCAAAGGGACAGTACAGGACTCACGTGGCAGACAAGGAGAGTCACCGCCGCGACAAGAAGGTCATGAGGCTCTTTGGAGAGGATGTCTCTGGCGGTTCTGAGGATGTCATCACGCCCGAGGTTGCATGGATGGCCAAGCAGGGGTACCAGTGGACTAGTTCTGAGGAGGACATCGAGGAGACTGTCCCTGCTGCCGAGTCTGACGAGGAGCACGAGGAGCAGTGGGATGACTTCTCTGCGTGAGCCACCCCATGTGTGTAGGTGTCCTCTCTGCCTTTTTGGCGTCTTGATGCCAAAGCGGGAGAGAGTGTAGGGATTTGCGTGTTTGCGAGTCGTGCGTCATGCTTAGTGTGTTTGCTTTGAACCTCGTTTGCCTTGGTTGGTTTGTGCCCTTGAGACTTATCCTACATATGGTGTAAGACATATGCACTCTATCTATCTTAGTTAACTTATGTTTGTGATATCTTGTCTAGTGTTAGCCTTCCTATTACTAGATGTGCCTTGTCTCTATAATATAGGGGGAGCTTTGATCCTAGTATGTGTGCCGTGCAGTCCAAAGCACCCATCTAGTTGGCACACATCTAGGGGGAGCCCGTCTATATTCTAGAGACGAGGGGTTTGCAGTTGCTTAATATTATTTCCCTTGTGCAAATCACGTATTGTCATCAATCCACCAAAAATGGGGAAATTGTAAGGGCATATTCATCCCTAAGGTGTTTTGGTGATTGATGACAACGCGTTTGCAGACTAATCGTGTGCCTTGAGTATCCCAGACATTTCATCGCTAGGCACAAGACGGTTGGGTGCCCCTCGAAGACTGTTGAACACGGCGTCTTTTCTACGTTTCTTTTTGGTGGATTTGAGTCGTAGGAAAGTCGTACTATTAAGAGGGGGTCCGCATCGGAAAGGTTTGGGTGGAATCATCATGTACACGTTTCTTCCTTGTCCCCTCCTTTCCCTTGCACCTTGGAGCTTCCTCCGTTGTTTATCTCGTCACCTTGTTTCTGGCTGCTGCGTTGGCTCGCGGTAGTACTGCTCCCAGGTGAGCAGTAGTACCGTAGGCACCAGCGGTAGTACCATGCTGCGGCGCGGTAGTACCGCAGGTGCCCACGGTAGTACTGCTCCCCTGGAACTGCACTACTGTGGCCCACCAGGCTAGTACCGCTCCCCCGAGGTACTAGGGGCGGATGTATTTTTTTACATCCGCACCTACCATGGTAGTACCGCTTTCATTCTGTGGTAGTACCGTGCTCAGCTGCCAGGTGGTAGTACCGCCCCTCTGCAGTAGTATTGTGTCGGGTTTTTGCTTCTTCCGTTTTTCAGCGGAAGTAGGCACGGTTGTTTCCTTATCCTCTCTCTTCCCAGGCTAGCGGATTCCTGCCTTGCGGTAGTACCGCAAGGGGGAGCGGTAGTACCGCGCCCACGGAAGTACCGCCCTCAGCACTTGTGCCACAGGTCTGCCCTAGCCGTTGCTGGTGCAGCGGTAGTACCGCGGGCCTGCATGGTTGTACCGCGTGACCTTGCGGTAGTATCGCGTGGCAGCAAGCGGAAGTACCGCGTGGCCCCATGATAGTACCGCTTGCCTAGTGCGGTAGTAACGCTGGCCGCGGGTTGGTAGGTGGATAACGGTTGGATCTTTGTACCTCATTATTTAAGGGGTCCCCTTCTTACCCGTTGACTTATCTCTTCCAACCCTAAGCTCCATTGTTGCTCTAAGCTCCATTTTTGCCCGATCTCACTCCTTAGCCAATCAAACTTGTTGATTTGCTCGAGAGTGGTTGAGAAGGCCTCGATCCACACTTCCACCAAGAGAAATTTGATTTCCCTCACTAATCCCTTGCGGATCTTGTTACTCTTGGGTGTTTGAGCATCCTAGACGGCTGAGGTCGCCGCGGAGCCATAGTCCATTGTGGTGAAGCTTCGTGGTGTCGTTGGGAGCCTCCAATTGAGTTGTGGATATTGCCCCAACCTTGTTTGTAAAGGTTCGGTCACCGCCTCCAAGGGCACCAATAGTGGAATCACGGCATCTCGCATTGTGTGAGGGCGTGAGGAGAATACGGTGGCCCTAGTGGCTTCTTGGGGAGCATTGTGCCTCCACACCGCTCCAACGGAGACGTACTTCCCCTCAAAGGGAAGGAACTTCGGTAACACATCCTCATCTCCAGCGTCTCCACTCTTGGTTATCTCGTGCCTTTACTTGTGCAAGCTTATTTGTGTCATATCTCTTCCTTGCTTGTGTTCCTATCCTTGTTGCATCATATAGGTTGCTCACCTAGTTGCATATCTAGACAAGCTACTTTGATGCAAAGTTTAAATTGTTAAAGAAAAGCTAAAAATTGTTAGTTGCCTATTCACCCCCCCTCTAGTCAACCATATCGATCCTTTCACTCGCACTACATTATGTTTGAGAAATGGATGATCGAGACACAGTCTTTCCGAAGAGGTCACCTTAACCGATAGATAGGCCAGTACACCTACAATTCCCATACATCTGCTAGCCTGTAACACCCATGATGCAGCTATATCTCCCACGTGTCGGGGCACGACTTAGAGGCATAGCCGCATGGTAGGTCTGTCGCAAGATGGGTAATCTTTACACATCCCATGTACTGAATAAGAAAGGGATAAAGAGTCGGCTTACAACCGCCACTTCACATAATGCATAAATAATCCATACATCATCAAAGGTACAATCAAGGGTCCGACTACGGAACCAAAATAAAGAAAGACAACCCCAAATGCTAGATCCCCGATTGTCCCAACTGGGCTCCTCTACTGATCATCCGGAAAAGAAACATAGTAACGGCCCGAATCCTCGTCGAACTCCCACTTGAGTTCGATAGTGTCCCCTGCACTAGCATCATCGGCACCTGCATCTGTTTGGAAGTATCTGTGAGTCACGGGGACTCAGCAATCTCACACCCACGAGATCAAGACTATTTAATCTTAAGGGTAGGAAAAGGTAGTGAGGTGGATCTGTAGCAAGCACTAGCTTATATGGTGGCTAACATACGCAATAGAGAGCGAGAAGAGAAGCAACGCACGGTCGAGAAGCTAAAAGTGATCAAGAAGTGATCCTGAAACTACTTACGTTCAAGCATAACACAAGACCGTGTTCTCTTCCTAGACTCCGCAAAAAAGAGACCATCATGGCTACACATGTGGTTGATTCATTTTAATTAAGTTAAGTGTCAAGTTCTCTACAACCGGATATTAACAACTTCCCATCTGCCCATAACCGCGGGCACGGCTTTCGAAAGTTAAAACCCTGTAGGTGTCGTGGTTTTGTCACGGAAGATGTCCTAGAGAAAGGACTTAGTCGTGGAGCCATCGCGGCGGGTTAGCTTGAAGAGGTTAAAGCGGACACAGGGACGCAAGAGAGTTTATACTAGTTCGTCCCCTTCGATGAAGGTAAAAGCCTATGTCTAGTTGTGATGGAATTGATGGGGTTTCGCTGACCAGGGAGCAAACAAGCTTCGCCTATGTCTCGAGTTGTTGTCTGTCGTCCTTGAACCGCCGCCGGGTCGTCCCCTTATATACACGGGTGACGCCCGTCGGTTCATAGAGTCCCAATACCGGCTCATAGATGTGTCCGGTTTGGTCTCTACTTATTCCTAACTTACAATACAAGTTAAATACCAATGCCGGTTTACGGCTACAGGCCTTGAACCGACTATGGGTCTTGAGCCCTCATCTGCCTTCTTGGGCTTTAACATACTTAACTACCGACGAAGTTAACCCGGCCCAGATAGGCCGGTTTACGCCCAGTAGTGATATCCCCAACATTAGGCCCCAGATTGATTTGAACATGTTCATGTCAATCCTTTAGCAAAAATCTTCATCTTCCATATCTTCTTGTAGTTTGTTGAACCGCCGTGATGTCATCTTCTCTGGTCGTTGTAAACCGGCGTGACGTCACCTGTTATAAAGGACCTTAATAGGTCTGCGACAATTAAGGCGACATCTTTGTTTCCAAACCCACGGTCCCTTGATTTTCGCGCCTGACTCATGTCCCTTGCCTTATAAATAGGACCGAAGGGTCATTTCTTTTTCCCTTCTGTGCCCTTGTGCTTCGTCTTCCTCGCGTCGCCCAGCTTCGGAGCTCCAACGCCACCGTCAACCTCTGCATCAACCTTGGCCGCTGCATCATCCTGGGCGCACCAGAGCACCGCGGCAACCTTCCGCGTCTTTCTCATCTCCAGTAAGTCTTCTGTTCTTTTCAACACAGATCTGCTCTAGGGTTTCATGTTCTTCTAGTGTTCATCGCCTGTTTCGTGTTCATACGATAACTCCTAGATGCATCTGTGAATCCTTACTCTGTGTAGCGGTAGTTTTTAGCATCCGCCTTCAGTTTCATGCCTCAAGACCATAGATCTATATGTATCTCTGCCCATTGATTCAGTACTGTTCGTTTTTGAACCTTGAATATTTTCCTTATTTTCTGAACTTGCTTCAGATCCGTCGCTGTAGAGAAGTCTTATGAAATCTGTTTCTGTAAACTTACTCATCTGCTTCAATGTTTAGACCAGGCGGTTTAACTTTGTAGAAAAAATTGCCAAACCGGTATATACCATTAGTCCCCTTGTTGAACCGCCAGATGTTGTTGCTTCATAAAACTCCGGTTTAGATAGATCTGTCTCCAGTTTAACATTGCACATACCAATGTACCTTAATCAATGCATTTTTGAACCGGGATCACCTACCTTGTAGATTTCATCATGGCCAAGCAAGTATATGAGTGCAACTGGGTTCCTTCTCGCGTCACAGAGGCTCAACTGGACGATTTAGTCCTGATCGGCGCCTTAGGCAGCAAAGATACCATCCATTGGAGGGCCCCTGGCAAAGAATGCCCTCCCACACCTCAAGAAGGAGAGGTCGTCATTTTCGTAGATCACTTAGCCCGGGGCTTTAAGCCACCCGGTTCTAAATTTTACCGGGACGTTTTAGCCGATTTTCAACTCCACCCACAAGACACTGGTCCCAACTCTGTTACAAACATGTGTCACTTCCAAGTGCTCTGTGAGGCGTTCTTTCAAGAGGAGCCCGCACTGGAGTTGTTCAGAGACTGTTTCCATCTAAACCGCCGTACTGAATTTACTGATGGTTCAAATACGGAATTGGGCGGTGTGGCGATTCAGAAAAGGAAAGAGGTCGCATACCCTCATGCCAAGCTGCATAGCCACCCCAAAGAGTGGAATCAAACATGGTTCTATTGCAAAGACACCTCCCCTGGTGGTGAAAATCCTTTGCCTGGCTTTCGTCCGGAGCGGCTTAGCAATACACACCCCTTTCCGCAAAGGTTGACTGCCAAGGAGAGAAGCAAATACGCTCCTCAACTGTCCAAGCTCAGAGCCTTTATGGCCAATAGTTTAACAGGGGTTGATCTCGCTCGCTATTGGATATCATGGAGCATACTACCCCTTAGTCAGCGCTCCGGTTTGATGTGCGAGTATACTGGCAGTGTTGATGACCCACTGCGACATACTAACATCCGTCTCACCGACGAAGAGATCAAAGAGGCTTTGAATAAGATGCTGAATGAACCGGAACACATCTATGCTAAAACCGGCCTGCTTCCTTTCTGTGCCACCAACAAACCGCCAGCTGTAAGAGTTTGATTTTTCTTTTTGCTGAACCTGTTATTGATATATCTGGTCATTGTTTAATATTAGTGCCTGTGTAACCAGGGCAATGATCCGTTTTGGAGCAAGAAACTGCCGCAGGAAAAACCAGAAAAACCAGACAAACCGGAAAGATCAACCCGGCAAAAGACTAAAGCTGTGAAGAAGACTGCCCACAGGAAAAGAACCACTGCATCCTCTAATCCGGCCCCTGATGATGATGTGGATAATCTGGACCTTGAGGTAGGGCTTGACTCACTTGGCTTATTTTTCATGCATCTTATTGATGGTGATATTTGTTAGGATGATGCCGAAACCAGCCATGCTGATGCTGCAGAGGTAATTATTCTCTCTTCCGATTCAGAACCTTTGCCTTCACTAAAAATCCGTCAGGCAAACTAGAAAGTTAAATTTTCTCATCCTCTTGCTTACTTGGATCCCAAATTTCTTATGAAGACCCAACAACACGAAGCTCGCCGCACAACCCGGCACAGCGGCCAGGTAGTTACCTCCACCGGTTTATCGAACAGTCCGGTTCAGAAACGCCGTTCAGAGGTCTCTAATTTGCTTGTCAGTGCTTGTCCTGAAGCGGGCTGTTTTCGTCAACCTCTTAATCCATCTGACTCCGATTATTAGGTTACTTCCCACTCATCCTCTAGCGAGTAATCGGCTACTCAGCTGCCACCGCTCAAAATGGTGCTTGGGTAAGCCATACTTATCTTAATATTTCCGGTACATCACCTTGGAACATATGCTGTATTTCACTTTATTATTCCTTTCAGGGCCAGGCCTAGGCCGAGCAAGAAGGCTCGCCTGGATAAAGCGGACGAGGAGGATGCCGTCCCTGAACCGGGCAAAACACCAGATGTTGAAGCAGCTATTCCTGAAGATATACCCAATGATCCACCGCAGCAAGACGACGATCTTATTGCTGAAGAGAGGCCTATTGATACCTCAAATCCTGTCAACCAGCCCACAAGCCCCATCTGGATTGAGAAATCCACCGGTCCAACAAAGCCTACTGATAAGCCAACGGCCCCAGTGCAAACCAGCGACGCCAAGGATGATGAAGTTGTTATCACTGGCATTGGCCATACAGAGCCAAGCAATCCTGTCGCTTTGTCCAAACATACTGCCAAGGAAGAATTTGCTGCCTTTGGCAAAGGCAAGTGGAATGCTGATCTGGCGACTTACGCTGCTCTGAACGCCCAAGATATCCATTCCGGCTACCTGAGCTGGCTGTATACCAGTCGTGACTACGAAGCCGGTCAGGTTAACATGATGAAAGATAAATATGAGTAACGTCCATATGCTCTTTCCTGCTTGTACATTTCAATCTTGTTAACTCTCCTAGCCCCCAAGGGCCGGTTTAGAATCTGCATCCAAACCGGGACTTGCTAATATAAATCCTAATGCTTCGGAACTCGCCGATGTAGCCCCCAAGGGCCGGTTCCACTTAGTGTAGTTAAACCGGGACTTTAAGTAATTGAGATCGCCGCATCAGAATATGTTCGAGCAAATGGCCATTAGCCCCCAAGTGCCAAGTTGAATACTTGTATTGATCTTGGGACTTTATAATCAAGTGAAATATGAAGATCAATGTCACACCCTAGCTAGTTCATGCACTAGAGTGTTGCATCATGTCTATTCTTTCATCAGAAACCTGAAATGGGGATGACAGAACCCCCAGCCCCCTCTGAAACCAACTAGGGTTTACTAAAAACTTTTTCAATGAACCTGAAATGCCCTTCTAAAATGCCCATCATTTTTGTCTTGGTTCAGAGCCTCTGCCAGAAGTGATGCACATTTTCCTAGGCCATCTTAGGGTTTTTGAATTAAATCATAGATATTTGAATTTGGGCATTTAAAATTATATAAAATATTCAAATGCTCAAATATCTCCAAACTAAAATGTTTCATGTTGGAAATAATCCAACTATGGACCAGGAGTAGTTTGGTGATTTTAGGAGTTGCCTAAGTATTTTTAATAATTCAACAAAGTTGCAGAAGTATTAAAAAAACAGAAAACAGGAGAAATAGCAAAAACTTACCTGGCGCCCAGCACCCGGCCCACCTGCCGGCCCAGCCCAGCGCCGCTCCAGCGAGCTGCTTGCCGGCCAGGCAGGCAGGCAGGTGCCCGACGGCGACCGCAGCGCGCGCCACGCAGCTGGCCGTCGCCCTGCTTCACCTCCTCGCCTCGGGGCTGGATGGATGAACTCCACGCCGCGCCGTGAACCTCCAGGACACCTCCATTCTCCCCCAACCCCTCTCTCTCGCGCTCCCCCGCCATGGCCGACGCCATCGCCGCCACCCCCTCGCCGTAGCCACGCCCTCCGTCAACCCCACGCCGTGCCGCCGTGTCCAGGAGCTCCGCCACCCTCCTCTCCTTCGAGCAAGCCGAGCCCCGAGCGCTCGCAAGGCCCGAGCCCACCGCATCGACCTCGACCGAACCGCCGTCGCCGGAGATCCCCTTCAACGCCGTCGTCGCTCCGGCCCGTCCCCGGCCGCACCAAGTGCTTCGTCGAACTCCCCGTGAGCTTAGCCATCTTCCCCTCCCTTCTTTTCTTGCTCCCGAGCCGTGTAGCGACCTCCCGGAGCTCAACCGCACCCACCGCCGCGGAGCTCGTCGCCGACGTGCTCCCGGTCACCCTCCGGCCACAAACTGGTGTCCATCATGCTCACCACGTCACGTAGCACCTAACCAGCTACTCCCCGCACCTCACCGACCCCTCTAGCGTCAAGTTCGCCTTCGGCCGAACTCCGGTGGCCGCCAAAGTCGTCGCCGGCGCCAACTCCGGCCACCCCGACCCCAACGGACTCCACCAAGAGCTGCGGCTCCTCCTCAGCTCCACTCCGATGGCCTCCGCGACTCGTTTGGTTGCCGGAACGGCCAAAACCACTTCCGCCGCCGCGTCGGGCTCGCCGGCGGCTAAACGCCGGTGCAGCCGACCCGGGTTTGACCACGGGTGGGCCCTGGTTGACTCTCCTGAGTCAATGACAGGTGGGGCCCAGCCCTGTTAACTATTTAGGATTAGTTTAAATTAATTTTAGTTTAACTAATCACACTGACACGCGGGACCCACTGTCAGGTTTGACCCGGACCGTGTCCCGTTGACCTGCTGATGTCACACTGACGTCAGGCTGACGCAGTAATTGATTTTCTGGATTTAATCTAATATAGGAAATTCCAGAATATAGTTTAAAACTTCAAAAATTCATAACTTTTAATCTGTAACTCCAAATCAGACAAGTTATATATGAAAAATGATAAGAAAAATCCAATCTATCCATCTGTACTATTTTCATGCATGATTAAACAAGTTAACTTGATGTTTAATGCAGAACAAGGTAAAACACTTTAAAGGGCCATGTATGAGTTTGAAATTTGAATCTTTGGTTCAAATTGGTTCAAACCCTTCTGGTCTTAGTTGCATTAGCCCAACACACTCATATTGCCATGTTTCATGCATGCATCATATTGTCGCACATTGTTTGGTGATGGTTGTGTATCGGTGTTCTTTGCGGCAGGTTCTGCCTCCGAGGAGTACCGTGATTACCCTAGCGAAGAACCGTATCAGTGCATCGAACCATCAGGCAAGCAACCAACCATTTGATCATATCGATACAATCCCATGTTCTCGCTCCTGCTCTCTTTTACTGCATTAAGACAACGCGTTTCAAACTGCTGTGTGCTACGGTAGTTGAACCCATTTCCTCTGCATGACCTGTCATTGCCACAGTAACTAGATGAAACCCACTAGCATGTGTAGGAGTTGTTTGAGCCATATGTATGTGTTGTTCCTACCTTGCTATGCCTGCTATGCTTAGAGTCGTGTCAGGTCTGGTTCATCTGGGTGATGGACTAGAGTGAAATGATTATGTCGGTAATGAGAGTGGTGTGGTGAACACGATTTGGTAAAGGTATCGATGAGAGGCCATGTAGGAGTACATGGTGGGTTGTTTCATTGAAGCCGACCTTAAGCACTGAGATCTGTATGTGTGATTTAAGATTCAGCTACTACCATGCATTGGGCCCGAAACCAATGGACCCTCTCGACTTCTTATTCACCCTAGTTCTCTGTCCAGGAGTTGCAAGTAGTTTCTGGTGTTTGTAGCCTACTGGAGGCCGTGGACAGCGCTGACCGTAGGGGTGGGCTGTGATGCGGTAGGTACGTGGCACGGTGTACCGAATACCCGTTAGGTATCTCGGGAACCCTGTTCACATCGTTTGGGGCTGTGAGCGAAACCTCGGCCGGATCTCCTCATGGATGGAACCCGAATAGGCGATAAACCTGGACTAGAGACTTAGGTGATTAGGTAGGTCGTGGCCGACACCCACGTTGGGCTTCCGCTTGAAGGTTGCCGAGTACATGTCGTGTAAACGACGGTAAGTGGTGAGAGCGTGTATGAAGAAGTACACCCCTGCAGGGTTATCATGATCTATTCGAATAGCCGCGTCCGCGGTAAAGGACTACTTGGTTGCCTATACAGTTCATAGACAAGTAAATGGAAACTACTAAAAGCCTCAAGATAAGTGTGAGTGCCGAGGATGGCTCTTCCGTAGGAAGACGGAGGTGGATCCTCGGTAGTGTATTGAAGTGGTGAGTAGTGGACTCGTGTGCGCAAAACCATTTCAAGTTGGAGTCTCGTAGGATAGCCTAGCCAAGAGTCAAAGCTGGCTTGCTGCAATAACTCCACCAACCCTTCTTGATAATGTGCATGTATGTAGGATCTGATGTAAGTCTTGCTGAGTACCTTTGTACTCATGTTGCTATAATTTACATTTTTACAGAAGACGCTGCAACCCCTTCTGATGGGTTCTTCGTAGACGTTGACATCAATGAGTAGGCTAAGGCCCAGGTGGTGATCCTGAGCTTGTGAAGGACCACGTAGTATAGCTAGGCTTTCCAAGCCTCTTTTATTTTACTAGTTGTCTGTACTCAGACAAGTTACTTCCGCTGCTGGTTTGTATGACTGTATGACTTGAATGCTGGGTCGTGTGACCCGTACCTATGTGTATGTTATGTATGGCTCTCTGAGCCTTAAATAAAGTACTTGTGTCGTAGAGTCATGTTGTGATGCCTTGTTGTATTTGCACATATCGAGCATATTGTGTGTATGATTGAAATGCTTGGTATGTGTGGGATCTGACTATCTAGTTGTTTATCTTTAGTAGCCTCTCTTACCGGGAAATGTCTCCTAGTGTTCCACTGAGCCATGGTAGCTTGCTACTGCTCTGGAACACTTAGGCTGGCCGGCATGTGTCCTTCTTCGTTCCTGTGTCTGTCCCTTCGGGGAAATGTCACGCATTGAGTACCGGAGTCCTGTTAGCCCGCTACAGCCCGGTTTACCGGAGTCCTGCTAGCCCAGTGCTACAGCCCGGACCCACTTGCTGATGACCGACACGTTCGTTGCTGGGTCATGGATGCCTGTCCCTGTAAGTCTGTGCCACTTTGGGTTTACGACTAGCCATGTCAGCCCGGGCTCCTTATCATATGGATGCTAGCGACACTATCATATACGTGTGCCAAAAGGCGCAAACGGTCCCGGGCAAAGGTAAGACGACACCCGTGGGAATACCGTGCGTGAGGCCGCAAAGTGATATGAGGTGTTACATGCTAGACCTATGTGGCATCGAGTCGGGGTCCTGACAGCGTTGGTATCAGAGCCGGACTGCCTGTAGGTTCTCCAAGCCAAACTGGTCGATGTTGAGTCTAGAAATTCTTTAGTTATATGTAGGGGAATTGTTTGTGGGTTGGAACGTAAGGCTCTTTTTACTCCTTTATCTTATGACATTCTGATCTGAGTCAGTCTATTCTTCCACCGGGGGTTAAGGAATTAGGATCTTTTCTCTCTATCAGGTTCACGTGTTACTAATCAGTAGTACCTTATAGGTTTGATGGATACAAGCCTAGTTCAGTTCTACTACCACATTATGTTGCTAGGATGGACTCAGAACTTGATATGATGTTGTTGAGTGTGTATGAAATCCTTTGTCAAATGTCTCAAAATCCTTCTTGAGCATTTACAGCTGTTATGCTGTCGAAATTTTGCTAGAAATTCTAATGCCTTTGCATTATGGTTGTGCTTTCAGATGGCCACTCGCGACCTCAATCAAGTGGTTCGCCTGACTCGATGCCTAGATGTACCCGGCCATACTGCCATGTTGGTCAGGGTAATGACTGAGGCTGGATACCGTTGGTATCCTGAGTACACGGTCGAAGAGCAATTTCGAGACTTTAATCAAAGCCAGTATCTCTGCACTGTCAGGATATTTCCATCTTATCCTGGATCCACCGAGCCCCTTCACTGCTCCTATGGACTCGGGGTTACTATTGAGATGGCTGTGCAGGACGCCGCCTACTCTATGATGACCATCATGCGAGTCAGGTCTGGCCTATTTCGGGACTCTGATTTCCGGTATATGCCAGGATCACTTCCGGGAGCACAAGGGTATCTCCAGGCTATCTATGCTGACCCCACTCAGGAGGATTCACGGACTCGCACCACTGCTGAGATGCTCGAGGATAAGGACCGTGAAAATCGGGCCTTGAGGCTAGAGCTTTTCAATACCCGTGCTGACCATTGGGCCACGTTGACTCGGTTTGCACCGGCGGTGCAAGCTGGATATTCGGATATGCGCGATCTCTATCCTGTGAGATCTGCTCTGCCAGACGTGATGGGTTGGCGTGATGTAGGAGGCATCACCCCACCTCGCGGTCCCCGCAGGCCACCGTCTGTTGGTCCAAGACCTCATCCTAGCCCCTATGGTCCACAAGCTCCGCGAGATCGTCTGTTCCGGATGATCATGTTGAGCTTCCAGGCTATGGAGGTGATTTCTACGAGGACTACTACGGATCGGTCTGAGTTAGTGGTAGTATCACTAGTTCGTACTAGCTGTGTCGTCTATCGTCCTGCGTGACTCGTGGGATATGACCTAGTTTGTACCGCTTCCGGAGGTGTAGAAAAATAATGTATAGGAGCTTGGGATGCCTCCGATGAGATGTAATCCTCTTTTCACCGTAATAGTACCTTGTTTGGTCTTGTACTAAACCTTGTATGGTGTGTATGACGATGGAATAAAGAAGCAGTTTCTGTATCTACCATGTCATACGGATGATCATCTTGCATTCCGAGTTATTCCTTACATTCTGTATCCTATGTCGGAATCTTATCATTCTGACTAAATCATTGTCTTGTTTACCTAGGATGGTCAACACGCGCAATAACCCTGCTCCTCAAGAGCAGGCCGAAGGCAGTGAAGTCAGGAATGCAAATCTGCCTCATCCTCCTTCCCTAGCCGAGGTTATGCTGGAAGCCGAGAGAAACAAGCGGGAGACCAACCGTTTGTTGGAGCGTATTGAACAGAACACAGCACACCATCAGAGAAATAACTTGGTGTCACTCAGTGATTTCATCAAGTTACATCCACCCACGTTCCACCACTCCGTCGAGCCTCTCGACGCTGATGACTGGCTTCGCAGTATTTCTCACAAACTGCGTTCCGCGCTAGTAGCTGAGGCTGACAAGGTCACCTTTGCTGCATATCATCTTGAAGGCCCCGCCAGTCTATGGTGGGAGAATTATGGAGCTATGCGCCCAGCGGGCCATGTCACTACTTGGGCTGAATTCAGCGAGGCTTTCCGTGAACATCACATTCCGGAGGGTCTCATGGACCGTAAACGTGAGGAATTTTGCAGTTTCACTCAAGGCCGACTCTCTGTGGATGCTTACAGCAGGGAGTTCGGTAACCTCGCACGATATGCCACTGAGGAAGTTTCTACTGATGCCAAGAAGCAAGCAAGGTTCCGTAAGGGACTTAGTCCTGAGCTTCGCCGCGACCTCCGTCTGCATGAGTGCACATCTTTTCAGAAGCTTGTTAACAAGGCCATCAGTGCTGAGACTGGTCAGTCTGATTATGACGCAACACGCAAGCATGGCCGTGACGTGGGTTCCTCATCCGGTGCTGGCCCTCAGAAGCGCCGCGTGTGGGTGCCCAACACTGCCCTGCCACCCAGGTTCACACCGAGGCCATCCTTCCAGGCGCCTCGCCCCGTTCAACAGTCTGCACCAGCCAAGCCCTATGGTGGTCCAACCAACAATGCTCCTCCACGTACCAGTTCCGTGACTTGCTTTAAGTGTGGGGAATCTGGCCACTATATGCGCGAGTGTCCCCAGACCAACCCCAACCAATCTGCTAAAGCTGTTGGCCGTGGCAAGCCGACAGGGAAAGTGTTCCACGCCAAGCCGGCCACCGCTACACGTGGCCATGTCAACTGTATCTCTGCCGAAGAAGCTCAAGAGGATCCCAACGTCGTTCTCGGTACGCTCCTTGTTAATTGCCACCCGGCATCTGTTCTTTTCGATACAGGAGCATCTCATTCATTTCATATCCGAGAACTATGCTCGCTTGCATAACACCGCATTCTGTGACATGCCATCCTCTATGGTAATTCAAACTCCGGGATCCAAATGGCAAACCTCTAGGGTAAGTCATGGAAATGAAATCCAAGTCGACAGACTTGTTTTCCTTGCATCTTTGATAGCTCTTAAATCTTCAGATATTAATATCATCTTGGGTATGGACTGGCTGTCAGCCCATCATGCCAAAATTGATTGCTTCTCTAGGACTGTTCAACTCACCCATCCTTCGGGGAAGATAGTCAATGTCTTGACCCGAATAGCCAAGCGACAGTTATATTCTCTTAACGCCAGCCCTTTGCCAGACCTTGAGGACGTTCCGGTAGTCCGTGACTTCCCGGATGTCTTCCCAGAGGAATTGCCAGGTGTTCCACCTGACAGGGATGTTGAGTTCGTAATAGACCTTATTCCAGGAACCGTCCCGATTGCTAGAAGACCTTATAAGATGGCACCACTAGAACTAGCCGAGCTTAAGAAACAACTCGATGAGTCCTTGAAAAAGGGTTTCATCCGACCTAGTTCATCTCCGTGGGCTTGCCCCGTCCTCTTCGTCAAGAAGAAGGATGGTACGGACCGGATGGTTGTAGATTATCGACCTGTCAATTTGGTCACAATCAAGAACAAATATCCGCTCCCCAGGATCAACGACCTGTATGATCAGCTCGCTGGATCCTCAGTCTTCTCCAAAATGGATTTGAGGTTGGGCTACCATCAAATCAAAATCAGGAACGGGGACATTCCTAAAACGGCCTTTGTTACTCGTTATGGCCAATACGAGTACACCGTCATGTCCTTCGGTTTAACCAACGCTCCAGCCACCTTTTCTCGGTTAATGAACTCAATCTTCATGGAGTATTTGGATAAATTCGTCGTGGTTTACCTCGATGATATACTCATCTACTCCAAGAACGAGGAAGAACATGCCGAACATCTAAGGCTAGTGTTGAAGAAACTTCGAGAGCATCGTCTTTATGCCAAATTCTCTAAATGTGAATTTTGGTTGTCAGAAGTGACCTATCTGGGTCATGTAATATCTGGTAAAGGTATTGCTGTTAACCCTGAGCGAGTTCAAGCCGTCCTTAATTGGACTCCACCTGAATCGGTCAAGCAAGTTCGGAGTTTTCTGGGCTTAGCGAGCTATTGCCGTCGCTTTGTCGAGAACTTCTCCAAAGTTGCTAAACCTCTAACCGAACTCCTCAAGAAAGATAAAAAGTTCGAATGGACTCCACAATGTGAGCACAGCTTTCAGGAACTGAAAAGACGCCTGACTTCTGCTCCCGTACTGGTACCGCCAGACTTCTCTAAGGACTTTGTTATCTACTGCGACGCCTCGCGACAAGGACTAGGTTGCATTCTCATGCAAGATCGACACGTAATTGCTTACGCTTCACGGCAATTGCACCCACATGAGGAGAATTATCCTACTCATGATCTAGAGCTTGCAGCCGTAGTCTATGCACTTAAAACCTGGCGACATTACCTCCTTGGTAATCGTTGCGAAATATTCACTGATCACCAAAGTCTGAAGTACATCTTCACCCAACCGGATTTGAATCTCAGGCAAAGACGTTGGGTTGAGTTGATCACAGATTTCGACTTAGGAATAACTTACACCCCAGGGAAAGCCAACGTCATGGCTGATGCGCTAAGTCGTAAATCTTATTGTAACAACCTGATGTTACAACAAAGTCAACCGCTTCTCCATGAGGAATTTCGGAAGCTTAACCTTCACATTGTTCCTCAAGGTTTTCTTTCCACCTTGGTGGCGAAACCTACCCTTACGGATCAGATCATCAAAGCACAGAAGGTAGATCCGGGAATTTCCCGCATCAAGAGAAACATCAAGAAAGGAGT
Source organism: Triticum aestivum (assembly GCF_018294505.1). NCBI lineage: Eukaryota > Viridiplantae > Streptophyta > Magnoliopsida > Poales > Poaceae > Triticum > Triticum aestivum. Next base: position 480,706,900 of record NC_057797.1, read on the forward strand.
TGCGAATTGTTTCTCCATTGATGATCAAGGGGTCGTATACTTCGGGAATCGACTAGTGGTTCCCAAGGTGCGAAACCTGAGGCGATTGATCCTTAAGGAAGCTCATGAATCTCCTCTCACCATTCATCCCGGTAGTACCAAGATGTATCAGGACCTACGCCAGAGGTTCTGGTGGACTAGGATGAAGAGAGAAATTGCTCAGTATATTGCTAATTGCGACGTCTGCCGTCGTGTAAAAGCAGAGCATCAACGGCCTGCTGGCACCCTTCAACCCCTAGCTATTCCTGAATGGAAATGGGATAAAATTGGTATGGATTTCATTACCGGTTTTCCCAGGACCAAGAGAGGGAATAATGCTATCTTCGTCGTGGTCGATCGTCTTTCCAAGGTAGCCCATTTCTTACTTGTTCGTGAGAGTATAACCGCTAGTCAGTTGGCAGACTTATACATCTCCCGAATCGTGTCTCTCCATGGTGTTCCTTTGGAAATTAACTCGGATCGAGGAAGTCTTTTCACCTCTCGATTTTGGGAAAGTTTCCAAAATGCTATGGGAACCCGCCTTTCCTTTAGCACCGCTTTTCACCCTCAATCGAGTGGTCAAGTAGAACGCGTCAACCAGATTCTAGAAGACATGCTTCGAGCCTCTGTTATCTCATTCGGAATGGAGTGGGAGAAATGCCTTCCATTTGCCGAATTTGCTTACAACAACAGCTATCAATCTAGCTTGGGTAAAGCCCCTTTTGAAGTTCTCTATGGACGACGGTGTCGAACACCCCTTAACTGGTCAGAAACCGGGGAAAGACAATTCTTTGGCCCGGATATGATTCAGGAAGCAGAAGAGCAAGTTCGCATCGTTCGTGAAAAGTTGAAAACAGCCCAATCTCGTCAAAAGAGTCAATATGACCGAAAACATAAGGCTATGACTTTCGAGGTTGACGAGAAGGCTTACCTTCGGGTTACTCCTCTGAAGGGAACCCATCGTTTCGGTATCAAAGGCAAATTGGCTCCCCGTTACATTGGACCTTTTCGTATTCTCGCTAAACGAGGAGAAGTTGCCTACCAGTTGGAACTACCTCCGCATCTCTCCAGAGTCCACGATGTCTTCCACGTTTCTCAACTCAGGCGTTGCTTCTCGGATCCTATCCGTGGAGTGGACCACGAAACGCTTGATCTCCAAGATAATCTCACGTATCGAGAGTACCCCATTCGTATCCTCGATCAGGCCGAGCGTACCACTCGACGTCATAATATCAAGTTTCTCAAAGTTCAATGGTCGCACCATTCTGAGGATGAAGCAACTTGGGAAAGGGAGGATCGTCTTCGACTCGAGTATCCCGCCTTCTTTCCGGAGGAACCCAAATCTCGGGACGAGATTCTTTTGAGTGGGGGTGAGTTGTCACACCCTAGCTAGTTCATGCATTAGAGTGTTGCATCATGTTTATTCTTTCATCAGAAACCTGAAATGGGGATGACAGAACCCCCAGCCCCCTCTGAAACCAACTAGGGTTTACTAAAAACTTTTTCAATGAACCTGAAATGCCCTTCTAAAATGCCCATCATTTTTGTCTTGGTTCAGAACCTCTGCCAGAAGTGATGCACATTTTCCTAGGCCATCTTAGGGTTTTTGAATTAAATCATAAATATTTGAATTTGGGCATTTAAAATTATATAAAATATTCAAATGCTCAAATATCTCCAAACTAAAATGTTTCATGTTGGAAATAATCCAACTATGGACCAGGAGCAGTTTGGTGATTTTAGGAGTTGCCTAAGTATTTTTAATAATTCAACAAAGTTGCAGAAGTATTAAATAAACAGAAAACAGGAGAAATTACAAAGACTTACCTGGCGCCCAGCACCCGGCCCACCTGCCGGCCCAGCCCAGCGCCGCTCCAGCGAGCTGCTTGCCGGCCAGGCAGGCAGGCAGGTGCCCGACGGCGACCGCAGCGCGCGCCACGCAGCTGGCCGTCGCCCTGCTTCACCTCCTCGCCTCGGGGCTGGATGGATGAACTCCACGCCGCGCCGTGAACCCCCAGGACACCTCCATTCTCCCCCAACTCCTCTCTCTCGCGCTCCCCCGCCATGGCCGACGCCATCGCCGCCACCCCCTCGCCGTAGCCACGCCCTCCGTCAACCCCACGCCGTGCCGCCGTGTCCAGGAGCTCCGCCACCCTCCTCTCCTTCGAGCAAGCCGAGCCCCGAGCGCTCGCAAGGCCCGAGCCCACCGCATCGACCTCGACCGAACCGCCGTCGCCGGAGATCCCCTTCAACGCCGTCGTCGCTCCGGCCCGTCCCCGGCCGCACCAAGTGCTTCGTGGAACTCCCCGTGAGCTTAACCATCTTCCCCTCCCTTCTTTTCTTGCTCCCGAGCCGTGTAGCGACCTCCCGGAGCTCAACCGCACCCACCGCCGCGGAGCTCGTCGCCGACGTGCTCCCGGTCACCCTCCGGCCACAAACTGGTGTCCATCATGCTCACCACGTCACGTAGCACCTAACCAGCTACTCCCCGCACCTCACCGACCCCTCTAGCGTCAAGTTCGCCTTCGGCCGAACTCCGATGGCTGCCAAAGTCGTCGCCGGTGCCAACTCTGGCCACCCCGACCCCAACGGACTCCACCAACAGCTGCGGCTCCTCCTCAGCTCCACTCCGATGGCCTCGCGACTCGTTTGGTTGCCGGAACGGCCAAAACCACTTCCGCCGCCGCGTCGGGCTCGCCGGCGGCTAAACGCCGGTGTAGCCGACCTGGGTTTGACCGCGGGTGGGCCCTGGTTGACTCCAATGAGTCAATGACAGGTGGGGCCCAGCCCTGTTAACTAAATAGGTTTAGTTTTAATTAAACTTTAACTAATCTAATTACCCTGACACCCTGGACCCACAGTCAGGTTTGACCTGGACGTCCCCGTTGACCCTGACGTCATCCTGACGCATGGCTGACGCAATAAATTAATTTCTGGATTTATTCTAATATAGGAAATTCCAGAATATAGTTTAAACTTCAAAAATTCATAACTTTTAATCTGTAACTCCAAATCAGACAAGTTATATATGAAAAATGATCAGAAAAATCCAATCTATCCATCTGTACTATTTTCATGCATGATTAAACAAGTTAACTTGATGTTTAATGCAGAACAAGGTAAAACACTTTAAAGGGCCATGTATGAGTTTGAAATTTGAATCTTTGGTTCAAATTGGTTCAAACCCTTCTGGTCTTAGTTGCATTAGCCCAACACACTCATATTGCCATGTTTCATGCATGCATCATATTGTCGCACATTGTTTGGTGATGGTTGTGTATCGGTGTTCTTTGCGGCAGGTTCTGCCTCCGAGGAGTACCGTGATTACCCTAGCGAAGAACCGTATCAGTGCATCGAACCATCAGGCAAGCAACCAACCATTTGATCATATCGATACAATCCCATGTTCTCGCTCCTGCTCTCTTTTACTGCATTAAGACAACGCGTTTCAAACTGCTGTGTGCTACGGTAGTTGAACCCATTTCCTCTGCATGACCTGTCATTGCCACAGTAACTAGATGAAACCCACTAGCATGTGTAGGAGTTGTTTGAGCCATATGTATGTGTTGTTCCTACCTTGCTATGCCTGCTATGCTTAGAGTCGTGTCAGGTCTGGTTCATCTGGGTGATGGGCTAGAGTGAAATGATTATGTCGGTAATGAGAGTGGTGTGGTGAACACGATTTGGTAAAGGTATCGATGAGAGGCCATGTAGGAGTACATGGTGGGTTGTTTCATTGAAGCCGACCTTAAGCACTGAGATCTGTATGTGTGATTTAAGATTCAGCTACTACCATGCATTGGGCCCGAAACCAATGGACCCTCTCGACTTCTTATTCACCCTAGTTCTCTGTCCAGGAGTTGCAAGTAGTTTCTGGTGTTTGTAGCCTACTGGAGGCCGTGGACAGCGCTGACCGTAGGGGTGGGCTGTGATGCGGTAGGTACGTGGCCGGTGATACCGGATACCCGTTAGGTATCTCGGAACCCTGTTCACATCGTTCGGGGCCGTATGGGAAACCTCGGCCGGACTCCCTGCGGATGGAACCTGGATAGGCGATAAACCTGGACTAGAGACTTAGGTGATTAGGTAGGTCGTGGCCGACACCCACGTTGGGCTTCCGCTTGAAGGTTGCCGAGTACATGTCGTGTAAACGACGGTAAGTGGTGAGAGCGTGTATGAAGAAGTACACCCCTGCAGGGTTATCATGATCTATTCGAATAGCCGCGTCCGCGGTAAAGGACTACTTGGTTGCCTATACAGTTCATAGACAAGTAAATGGAAACTACTAAAAGCCTCAAGATAAGTGTGAGTGCCGAGGATGGCTCTTCCGTAGGAAGACGGAGGTGGATCCTCGGTAGTGTATTGAAGTGGTGAGTAGTGGACTCGTGTGCGCAAAACCATTTCAAGTTGGAGTCTCGTAGGATAGCCTAGCCAAGAGTCAAAGCTGGCTTGCTGCAACAACTCCACCAACCCTTCTTGATAATGTGCATGTATGTAGGATCTGATGTAAGTCTTGCTGAGTACCTTTGTACTCATGTTGCTATAATTTACATTTTTACAGAAGACGCTGCAACCCCTTCTGATGGGTTCTTCGTAGACGTTGACATCAATGAGTAGGCTAAGGCCCAGGTGGTGATCCTGAGCTTGTGAAGGACCACGTAGTATAGCTAGGCTTTCCAAGCCTCTTTTATTTTACTAGTTGTCTGTACTCAGACAAGTTACTTCCGCTGCTGGTTTGTATGACTGTATGACTTGAATGCTGGGTCGTGTGACCCGTACCTATGTGTATGTTATGTATGGCTCTCTGAGCCTTAAATAAAGTACTTGTGTCGTAGAGTCATGTTGTGATGCCTTGTTGTATTTGCACATATCGAGCATATTGTGTGTATGATTGAAATGCTTGGTATGTGTGGGATCTGACTATCTAGTTGTTTATCTTTAGTAGCCTCTCTTACCGGGAAATGTCTCCTAGTGTTTCCACCGAGCCATGGTAGCTTGCTACTGCTCCGGAACACTTAGGCTGGCCGGCATGTGTCCTTCTTCGTTCCTGTGTCTGTCCCTTCGGGGAAATGTCACGCATTGAGTACCGGAGTCCTGTTAGCCCGCTACAGCCCGGTTTACCGGAGTCCTGCTAGCCCAGTGCTATAGCCCGGACCCATTTGCTGATGACCGACACGTTCGTTGCTGGGTCATGGATGCCTGTCCCTGTAAGTCTGTGCCACTTTGGGTTTACGACTAGCCATGTCAGCCCGGGCTCCTTATCATATGGGTGCTAGCGACACTATCATATACGTGTGCCAAAAGGCGCAAACGGTCCCGGGCAAAGGTAAGACGACACCCGTGGAATACCGGCGTGAGGCCGCAAAGTGATATGAGGTGTTACATGCTAGACCTATGTGGCTTCGAGTCGGGGTCCTGACAATCAAATAGGCATTAGCCCCCAAGCGCCAAGTGCATAACTTGTTATGTGGTTGGTGCTTCAATTCTTGTACTACTTGCTGAATCATATAACTGTCTGTATGCAGGCTGAGCTGAAGACAAAAGAGACCCAAATCGCCGATCTCCAAGAAAATCTGAAGTCCCAACAGACTGAAACCTCAAAAGCCAAAGAGGAGCTGACTAGCGCCTTAAGCGTCATGGAACAACTTAAGAAGGATTTCAAGAAGGAGCGGGCGGATTGGGCTACTGAAAAATCCGCTTTAACCAAACGAGCAGAAGACACCGAGGCTGCACTAAAACCGGTGGTGGATGAACTGACCAGCATAAAGCGGCACGTGCATGCCATGACCGCTGCTATCTTTGGTAAGCCGGTTTGATTTTTGAATTGATTCTGCCGCCTTACAAAGCTACCGGTTTGTTAACCCTTGGTGATATTTCAGGGACACGCATTGGTCACTTGGGTTCAGATGTGCGGAAGAAATTGAAAGCCGCCTACACGTTGATCGAACAACTGTACACTGGTGCCCAACGGATCATCTGTACTGCCTCCCACAATAAGCCGGCGCCCACTTTGATTCAGGACACTCTGATGAAACTGTCGGTGCTTCCTGCCCGGGTTGAAGAGCTGAAGAAATCTGCTGCTTGAACCGGTGCAATCAATGCCTTTATCCGGGCAAAAGCTTGGGTGCCGGATTTTGATCCTATTGAAGCGGCTCAGGGCTATCCCAGCTTGAAGGAAGACGGGTCAGAGTTTAGTGAAGCGGATCTGCGGGCAATAAACCGGGAGGTGCGTCCGCTAGCTTGTCAATTAGCTGAAGAAGCAGACTTGTCTCATTATCAAGCCCAATATGACAATCAAAACAAGCGAGTAGCTGCACCAATTCATGAAGCGGAAAATCTTATCCCTCCAATCCATAAGCATAATTACGCTCCTGATATTTACCCGTCGTTGCTGATCCATGATGAAGCTGTCTTTCAAGCATTAATGGGAATCGACTGGACAACTGTTGATTTCCAGCCGCTGGGTAGAGAAACTAAAGCTGAAGCGGCGCGGGATGACCCACAACCGTCAGGTCGGGCTGGTGACCAAGCTTGAACCGGAAGCCAGCTTAAAACTGCTTCTCCCTTGCGAAAAACAATGATCTTATTGTGGGCACCGTGTTGCCTTGTAATAGGCTAGCTGATACTTTTGATGCTGATATGCCTTCGTGCATAATTACTGCAACTTGCTCTTCCTTTGGGTGATAAACTTTCCAAAGTACTTTCTGCAATAAAAATCTTAAAGTGCCACCGTGGTTGTACCGTCAGGCGGAATATGATGTCTGCATACATGAAATCAAAACATCCAAAATTTTTAAGTATATGACCAAATTTTGAGATGCATAATACCTGCCATCGTTGGACGTGAAGTTGGCTTGGCCAATCTTGAAGTGGAGTTTTATAAACCCACACTGTTGGAGGAGATAGCAGCTCCTGTATATATATGACGCCGGTTTACCATGTAAACCGTGCCGGGTTATAATAAACACCGTGTTACTCCATAATAGGATGTTAACAAAAAAATCTAACCGAGCAAATAGTCTCCGGATTAAAATGGACCGTGTTCCGGCAATTGACAGTTTGAACTGGCTTAAAACTTTGTCGATTTAAAAACGCAATAAAAAGAAAGAAATATCTTTCAAAGAAAAGTGTGAAGCAAAGGCAATGACAAAACCGTTTGCAAAAAGAGGCTTATTTGAGCTGATCAGATGGCGTTACCATGGTCGAACACGACCAAGCTCCCGATAGGTGTAGCTATGGTTCAAGTCAGCCAGGTCCCCAAATGAAACCGTGGCATTTATGCCGATCAAGTGGCATGGCAATGGTTCGGGTTCGACCAAGCCCCCAAGTGATTCTGTGGCCTTAGGCCGATCAAGAGGCATGACTAGTTCAGACGTGACCAAGTCCCCAAGTGATCTGGTGGCTCTCGCCTATCAAGAGGTATTGCATTGGTTCGGACATGACCAAGCCCCCAAGTGATATAACATGATGCTTTTGAAAAGCTAACTCAAGGGGTAAACCGGAGGCCGCTTTAGAAAAACTCCGTGTAACCACACATGATGTAAAAGAACAGATACCCCGCTTTAGCTGAGGTTCCGGTTTATTATATTTAATCATAATATGTACATCGTCGTAATATGTACATAAGTAGAGCCAATGGCTCAAGTATAGTAAGGCCGAAGATGAGCTATGTTCCACGGCCTGTTGGTCTCCTCCTCTGATGTACGTGAGTCTTTATGCTCTCGAATATCGATCAGATAGTGTGACCCGTTGTGCAGATTCTTGCTAACGACGAAAGGCCCCTCCCAAGGAGGGGATAGCTTATGCATATCAGTCTGATCTTGGATGAGCCAAAGCACCAAATATCCTTCCTGAAAGGTTCTGGTTCTGACTCGGCGACTGTGATAACGACGAAGATCCTGTTGGTAAATCGCTGATCGGGCGGTTGCTATGTCACACTCTTCATCCAACCGGTCCAAAGCATCTTGCCATGTTGTCTCATTGTCTGCTTCAACATAAGCCGTCACACGAGGTGAATCATGACGGATATCACTGGGGAGAACCGCCTCCACTCCGTAAACCATGAAGAACGGTGTGTATCCTGTTGATCTGTTGGGTGTGGTATTGATGCTCCATAACACAGATGGTAATTCTTCTACCCAACAACCCAGCTTTCTCTGCAAAGGAACCATGAGCCGGGGCTTGATGCCTCTCAAGATCTCTTGATTAGCCCTTTCTGCTTGACCATTGGACTGTGGGTGTGCCACTGATGAAACTTCAAGCCGGATATGCTCCCGTTCGCAGAACTCCTTCATGGCACCCTTGGACAAATTGGTACCATTATCTGTGATTATACTGTGTGGAAAGCCAAACCGGAAAATCACTTTTTTGATGAACTGAACCGTCGTGGCTGCGTCACACTTGCTAACAGGTTCTACCTCCACCCACTTTGTAAACTTGTCAACCGCCACCAAGAGGTGAGTCTTCTTATCTTTGGACCTTTTGAAAGGCCCAACCATATCCAGCCCCCAAGTTGCAAACGGCCAAGTAATTGGAATCATTCTCAATTCTTGAGCCGGCACATGAGCACATCTTGAAAACTTTTGGCAACCGTGACATCGTCTGACCAGATCCTCCGCATCAGCATGGGCAGTTAACCAATAGAAGCCATGGAGAAACACTTTAGCTACCAAAGATTTTGAACCGGCGTGGTGACCACAATCTCCTTCGTGGATCTCACGCAAAATTTCACAGCCTTCTTCAGGAGACACACAACGTTGAAACGCCCCTGATACACTGCAATGATGCAACTCGCCATTGACAATAGTCGTGGACTTGGACCACCGGATTATCTGTCGGGCCAGAGTCTCATCCTCTGGTTACTCGCCCCGGTTCATGTACGCCAGGTAAGGAAGCATCCAATCCGGAATGACATGAAGAGCTGCCACCAATTGAGCCTCCGGATCAGGAATAGCCAAATCTGATTCACCAGGGAGCTTGACCGACGGGTTTTGCAGCACATCCAGAGAAACGTTGGGCGGGACCGGTTTGCGTTGAGAGCCCAGCCGGCTTAAAGCGTTCACTGCTTCATTCTTCCGTCGGTCCACGTGGTCCACCTGATAGCTTTTAAAGTGACCTGTAACAATATCCACCTCACGACGATATGCTGCCATGAGTGGGTCCTTGGAGTCCCAAGTGCCAGACACTTGTTGAGCCATGAGGTCCGAGTCACCGAAGCACTTAACTCGACTTAGATTCATCTCCTTAGCCATCCGGAGACCATGGAGCAAGGCTTCATACTCAGCTGCATTGTTAGTACAAGGGAACATTAAGCGGAGAACGTAACAAAACTTATCACCTCGTGGGGAAGTTAACACGACTCCAGCCCCCGAGCCTTCCAATTGCCTGGATCCGCCAAAATGGATGGTCCAATATGTGTGATCCGGCTTTTCTTCAGGTGCTTGCAGTTCTGTCCAATCATTGATGAAATCAACAAGTGCTTGAGACTTAACCACCGTCCGAGGCACATACTTCAATCCGTGCGGCCCAAGCTCTATAGCCCACTTGGCAATCCGGCCAGTCGCTTCCCGGTTCTGGATGATATCCCCCAAAGGAGCAGAACTGACCACCGTAATTGGGTGCCCTTGGAAGTATTGCTTAAGCTTCCGGCTTGACATAAAAACTCCGTACACCAGCTTCTGCCAATGTGGATACCTTTGCTTGGACTCAATGAGTACCTCACCGATATAATAGACCAGACATTGAACCGGATGCTCCTTACCTGCCTCCTTTCGCTCCACCACAATAACCATGCTGACCGCACGTGCATTAGCAGCAACATATAGCAGTAATGGCTCCTTGTCAATAGGAGCGGCGAGCACAAGCGGATTGGCCAATTGTCACTTTAAGTCCTCAAATGCTTCATCAGCAACGGAACTCCAGACGAACTGATCCATCTTCTTCAACATCTGATACAAAGGGATTGCCTTCTCCCCAAGGCGGCTAATAAACCGGCTTAACGTGGCAATCCGGCCTGCCAGGCGTTGAACATCATTGATACACTTCGGTTTAGCCAGGGAGGTGATGGCTGTGATCTTCTCCGGATTAGCCTCAATTCCCCTGTTGGACACCAGAAAACCCAATAACTTGCCTGCCGGTACACCAAAGACACACTTGGCCGGATTAAGCATCATCTTGTATGTCCTAAGGTTATCAAAGGTTTCCTTCAAATCGTCAACCAGAGTCTCCTTTTCCCTGGACTTAACCACGATATCATCCACGTAAGCATGTACATTACGGCCAATCTGCTTGTGAATACAATTTTGTACACACCATTGATAAGTTGCCTGGGCACTCTTGAGCCCAAAGGGCATAGACACATAAGAGAAGGCTCCAAAGGGAGTTATGAATGCCGTCTTCTCCTGGTCCTTAACTGCCATTTTGATCTGATGATAGCCAGAATATGCATCCAACAAACCTAAACGCTCACAACCCGCCGTAGCATCAATAATTTGATCAATACAGGGGAGGGCAAAAGGATCTGCTGGACAAGCCTTATTAAGATCTGTGTAATCCACACACATGCGCCAGGTGCCGTTTTTCTTAAGGACCAGCACCGGATTGGCAAGCCACTCAGGGTGAAAAACTTCAACAATAAAGCCAGCTGCTAAGAGCCTGGCTACCTCTTCTCCAATCGCCTTGCGTCTTTCTTCGTTAAACCAGCGAAGGAACTGTTTCATCGGTTTGTATTTAGGATCCACATTAAGGGTGTGCTCAGCGAGTTGCCTCGGTACACCTGGCATGTTAGAGGGCTTCCATGCAAAAATGTCCCGATTCTCACGGATGAACTCGATGAGTGCGCTTTCCTATTTCGGATCCAAGTTGGCACTGATGCTGAACTGCTTGGACGAATCACCGGGTACGAAGTCAACAAGCTTAGTTTCTGTAGCCTATTTGAACTTCAGGGCCGGATCATGCTCCGTAGTTGGCTTCTTTAATGGAGTCATGTCCGCCGGATCAACATTGTCCTTATAATACTTCAGCTCCTCGGTGGCACAAACCGACTCTGGGTAGGCCGCATCTCCTTCCTCGCACTCCAAAGCAATTTTACGGCTTCCGTGAACCATTATTGTCCCCTTGTGACCCGGCATCTTGAGCTACAAATACACATAACAGGGTCGTGCCATAAACTTGGCGTAGGCCGGTCGCCCAAACAGGGCGTGATATGGACTTTGGATTTTCACCACTTCAAACGTCAATGTTTCCGACCTGGAATCATGATCATCTCCAAAGGCCACTTCTAGAGCTATCTTACCAACAGGATATGCTGACTTGCCAGGTACTACACCGTGGAACACCGTATTAGACGGTTTGAGATTTTTATCTGTTAGTCCCATACGATGGAAGGTCTCATAGTACAAGATATTAATGCTACTCCCTCCATCCATGAGCACTTTGGTGAACTTGTAACCTCCCACCTGAGGCGCCACCACTAGAGCCAACTGACCCGGATTATCAACCTGGGGACAGTGATCCTCTCTGCTCCATATGATTGGTTGTTCAGACCAGCGTAGATAACGGGGCACGGCTGGTTCAACAGAGTTGACTACCCGCCTCTGAACCTTCCGGTCTCGCTTGTCCAAGCTAGTGGTAAAGACATGGTACTGCCCACTATTCAATTGCTTTGGGCTGCTCTGGTAACTTGACTGTTGTTGTTGCTGGTTGTAACCACCCTGGTTGTTCTGATTATTTTGACTGTTATGTCTGCCCAGATTACCGTTAAATCCTGAATCGGAATTTCCTCCACCTTAACCCGGCCCGGATCCTGAGCCACCGCCAGAGCCGTGATCATACCGGAAAGCATTAGAATTCTTGAACTCCTGCATAATGAAGCAATCCTTCCAAAGGTGGTTTGCTGGCACCTCCTTCGTCCCATGTCTTGGACAGGGCTGGCTCAGTAGATAATTTAGGCGGTCTGGGTTAGGGTTAGGTGCCCCATTGCGATTTTTCGGTTTACCCTTGCGTCGTTGGCCATTGTCCTGCGCGTTGGTATTAGCCACAAAGTCCATGTTACCATCCGCTTTATGCTTGCCTCCACCACCATTGCCTACCCAGTGATGCTGCTGACCTTTGGAGTTGCTGTTCCTCTTTCCCTTCCCTGCCTTGTCATCATCAGATTCGGGATCCTTGGTACTATCAGAATCAGCATACTTTACCAAAGCAGCCATGAGGGTCCCCATGTCAGTGCAATGGCGCTTCATCCGTCCCAACTTCAGCTTTAGGGGCCCAAACCGGCAGTTGCCTTCTAGGGTTAAGACTGCGGTGTCAGCGTTGATGTGGTCTGATGAATGCAACACTTGTGAGACCCGGCGCACCCAATGAGTCGTCGATTCTCCTTCCTCCTGGACACAGGCAGCTAAGTCTACTATCGACATGGGCTGCTTACATGTATCCTTGAAATTACTGATAAACCAGGTTCATAATTGGGCCCATGAACTGATAGAATTGGCCGGTAAGCTTTTTAACCAAGTGCGGGCCATTCCTTCAAGCATCATGGTGAAATATTTCGCACATGCCGCATCATCCACATCCAGCATCTCCATGGCCATCTCATAGCTCTCCACCCATGTCTCTGGGGGTTGATCCACCGTGTAATTTGGTACCTTGCGCGGGCCCTTGAAATCCTTGGGCAGGCGCACATTGCGTAAAGCGGGGACAAGGCAAGGCACCCCCAAAGAGCTAGAAGTAACACCGGGTTCGACCGAAATAGTTGGACGAACCGGCGTAAGATGCCGAGCCTGATATTATGCGGCTAACTCGGCCTCCCTGCGTGCTCGGGCCCGGTCCACCACTTCCTGAGCGTTATCAGCACCACCCGTCGGGTTGTTGCCGCGAGGTGCTCCACGTCGTTCATTACTTGACACTGTTGGTTCCTCCATACGCCTGCTATAGCTCCAGCTTGGGCGAGGGGTCGAGTGGATCCAACCGCGGCTGTACGAGTATGCTTCCTGTTGGTCCAAAGCTGTCCTAAGAAGCTCCTTGACCCGTCGCGTCTCTATCGCCTGTGGTGAGTCACCTTCAATTGGAATGGCCTCCAGCCGTGCAGCAACGGCGACGAGATTGTCCATTGGGTTGGAGTAGTGACCCGGAGGTGTTGCAACAGCCTGAGGTATAACGGTGTTTTGACGAGGCGGATCCATCCGACGAGGCTGAACTGGTGCACCGGTTCCAGGAGCTTCCGCCCGGTTTCCCTCCAGCGGATTAATGGCTCCTGCTCCCGGGGTGTTGAAAAGGTCTCTGGCCTCGAAAACCGGAGGCAAATGGGATCGGTACTTCCTCCTCATGACTTCATGCGACGCGTTCTGGTCCAACATGAGCCTGTAGGCTTGTGCGTCTAGAGCGGCCCCCTTTGTGGCCATCCTGGTATTCTCTGCTGCCAGGTCCACCTTGGCCTGGGTGATATGTTCCCTTACCTTTGCAATCTCCGTGTTGTGGACGTCCTGATCCGCCGGATTAGCTTCCGCCATAAGCACAGCCAATGCATCAAATAGCTCTGATAGAACTTGAGCCAGCGGGCGCACAGGGCCTCCTGCCCCGGCAGCCGTCGCCGCTGCTGAACCGGAGGTTGTTGCCGCAGCGGTCGAAGAATGAAGCGCTGCTTGTGTGCCGGCCATGAATATTCCAACTCAGTTGGGCAGATCAGAGGGGTCCGGAATACTGTCGCCGTCGGAACAGCCCCCAATCCGACCATCTTGTAGCTGATATAGAGATTCGGTTTCTTCGGTTGATGACTCATCGCCGGAGTAAATGACGGTCTCACCGCCAGATCCCAATCCATCCTCATGACCTCCTCAATGGATGACTCCCACGAAGGCATGCTTCATGGCCGGTTTAACCCGGGCAGATCGCGCATGCTGAGCTGTTTCGATGAGGTCGGTGCAGATATCCGGCTCAGGGCCCGGTTCTCCGATCTTGCCGATGAAAACGTGTATGCCACCAAAGGGGACCCGGTACCCGTACTCAACTGAGTCGACCTCGGGGCCCCAGCCTGCATCGTTGATGTAAAGCTTGCCGCGACGACTCTTAGTCATCCGGCCTATGGCGTAGCCCTCGAGTCCTTCAAAGCGGCCCTCCAAGAACTTGAAACCATCGTGCGATAGCCCCACGGTGGGCGCCAACTGTCGTGGTTTTGTCATGGCAGATGTCCTAGAGAAAGGACTTAGTCGTGGAGCCATCGCGACGGGTTAGCTTGAAGAGCTTAAAGTGGACACAGGGACGCAAGAGAGTTTATACTAGTTCGGCCCCTTCGATGAAGGTAAAATCCTACGTCTAGTTGTGATGGAATTGATGGGGTTTCGATGACCAGGGAGCAAACAAGCTTCGCCTATGTCTCGAGTTGTTGTCTGTCGTCCTTGAACCGCCGCCGGGTCATCCCCTTATATACACGGGTGACGCCCGTCGGTTCACAGAGTCCCAATACCGGCTCATAGATGTGTCCGGTTTGGTCTCTACTTATTCCTAACTTACAATACAAGTTAAATACCAACGCCGGTTTACGGCTACAGGCCTTGAACCGACTATGGGCCTTGAGCCCTCATCTGCCTTCTTGGGCTTTAACATACTTAACTACTGACGAAGTTAACCCGGCCCAGATAGGCCGGTTTACGCCCAGTACTGATATCCCCAACAGCAGGGGTGTCCCAACTTAGCCCATCACAAGCTCTCACGGTCGACGAAGGATATTACTTCTCCCAGGAAGACCCGATCAGACTCGGAATCCCGGTTACAAGACATTTCGACAATGGTAAAACAAGACCAGCAAAGCCGCCTGAATGTGCCGACAAATCCCGTTAGGAGCTGCACATATCTCATTCTCAGGGCACACTAGATAAGCAATCCGTACAACTAAAACCAACCCTCAAGTTTCCCCGAGGTGGCGCTGCAAGGGGCTCTAGTTTGGACCAACACTCAAAGGAGCACTCGCCCAGGGGTTTAAAATAAAGATGACCCTTGAGTCCATGGAACCCAAGGGAAAAGGCTTAGGTGGCAAATGGTAAAACCAAGGTTGGTCCTTGCTGGAGGAGTTTTATTCAAAGTGAACTATCGAGGGGTTCCCATAACACCCAACCGCGTAAGGAACGCAAAATCAAGGAACATAAGACCGGTATGACAGAAAACTAGGGTGGCAAGAGTGGAACAAAACACCAGGCATAAGGCCGAGCCTTCCACCCTTTACCAAGTATATAGATGCATTAAAGTAATTAAGATATAATAATGATATCCCAACAATATCCATGTTCCAACATGGAACAAACTTCATCTTCACCTGCAACTGGCAACGCTATAAGAGGGGCTGAGCAAAGCGGTAACATAGCCAAACAACGGTTTGCTAGGAAAGGTGGGTTAGAGGCTTGACATGGTAATATGGGAGGCATGATATAGGAAGTGGTAGGTAGCGCGGCATAGCAATAGAGCGAACAACTAGCAAGCAAAGATAGAAGTGATTTCGAGGGTATGGTCATCTTGCCTGCAAAGTTCTCAGAGTTGTCGAAAGCTTGATCCTCGTAAGCGTTCTCAACAGATTCCTCGGTCACGTACTCTTCTCTCGGCTCTACCCAAAGCAAGAACACAAGCAAAGGACCAATAATCAATCACGGTGCAATGCACAAGCAATATGATGCAATATATGGCATGATATGCGAGATGTGAAATGCAATGCATATGCGTGCTTCGGAAGGGAAAGAATGATCAAGGCATCAACTTGGCAAACCAAGGGTGCTGCTGGAAAGATGAGATGATTTCGGTCGAAATTGATATAAAGATCACCGGAAACAGAGGCACGGTTTGCAAATGGCAAGCAAAACAAGTATGACACAAATCTGCGATTAATAGCACGATGCCATCTAGAATGCAACAAGAAACTAAGCTAGTGCACTCCAACATAACAACAAAGCATATGTCAGTGATGTACACAAGATGCTTGACAAAACATGAACACTGAGCTACGGCTAAATCACAATAGAATAGGTTTAAACAAGCATGGCAAAAGTGCAAAAGATATCAGTTTCACAGACTTAGTGAAAATACTAACATGCCAGGAATAACACCAGGAAGCCATGTTTAGAGCAAGCAAACGACATGCTATAGGAACATACCATAGCAAACAAAGGCATGTCTTGAATCTACTAAATGCATAGATCAAAAGACCCTTACTGATCATGAGCCAAAAAGGCACAGAAGATATGATGGCACCCATGTAAACATAGCAAGTTGTATTAACAGTTTCAGACTTAGCAGAAAACAGAGCATGGCATAAACAGAATTATGAAGGCATCTTTGCGAGCTCAAACCACTCATCACAAAGCCTTGCATGACAAAACAACCATACTAACAGTAAAATGACATGTTCATGAAGCTAACCATGGCAAGAGAAAGTTCATAGCATGCATGGATCAATAGCAACAACCATGGCAAAATTGATTAACATGGAAACAATCTGCCAGGAACATTTTATAGCAAAAGTAGAGCAAGAACAAGACATGTTAGGGCACTCCATAATTGCAAACAGGGGCATGGATGGATAGCGCATAACCATATGTCCAAAACATCCTTACTGAAGCATCTCAAAACAAGCATGGATCTCACTGTAGCAACATGTTTACATGGCATCAAAATAACAACAGGAAAAATGACTTAGCAAAATCCTAAGTCCCTAAAATCAGAAATATCATGAAGGCTACTTTGCATGCTTGTTATAGTCACCACATAGATCACAAAAATACATGGCAAGCACCTCTGTAAAGATGGCATGACATAGTTTGAGACACATGTAGAGCTCATGCCCATATGATGCACACATCAAAGGTGACAAAAATGACAAATCATCATAATCTGATAAGTAGCAGCAGTAAACATTTTATAGCACTCTTGCATCAATGATTAGGGCCTCAAGATGAACTCAAACAATCATGCCACAATGGAATGAAATGAATAGCATCTCACAATGAACATTTCGATATATCGTATGCATGAAACAGAGCTACGGTCATGCAGTTATGATGCAATGAACAGGGGCACAAAATGTTGCAGGGAAAAGACTAAGAGGAAAAAATGACCTCCCGGATCTCAGATCTAGGGTTGTTCGTCTAGCATGCGAACCGAGGTTCGCCGGAAGCAGCTGGCCGGAGTTGGAGGTCGCGGTGGCGTGTAGGACTTGCCGGATCCGAGGCGGAGCTGCGCCAGACGGCGAGGTGCGGTGCAGGCGAGGTCGCCGGAGTGTGGTGGCGCGCGGGACGGGGCACGGCGGAGGCAGAGCTGCACCGGACACCGGCGAGGGTACTGCGGTGGCGCGCACCAGGCGGTGAGGCGCGGGGCGCCGGGAGGAGGCGGCAGCGAGCGGAGAGGCTCGGGCCTCGCGCGGGCAAGCGGCGGCGGCAAATCGGTCCCCGCGGGCCAGGCGCGGGCTCGCGGGCCGGAGTATATCAATTGTGAAAAGTCGGGGTGTTTTTACATTCACACCCCTAGCCACATAAACGAGCCACCTATTTAATGGAGACAATCCTGGAGGTGTATATCAATTGTGGAATGCCGTGCAAAGAGACAATCCTGGAGGTGTATAGCTCTGCCAGCTGAGCTGCTGTGATAGATTCTTTGATTGGCAGGAAATGAGCCACTTTAGTAAGCTTGTCGATGACAACAAAGATAGCATCATTTCCATGCTTGGACTTGGGAAATCCAGTCACGAAGTCCATTTCAATATGGTCAAACTTCCATTCTGGAATAGCAAGAGGTTGGAGGAGACCAGCTGGTCGTTGGTGTTCTGCTTTCACTCTTCTGCAGACATCACATTCATTCACGAATTGAGCAATTTCTCGCTTCATTCGAGTCCACCAATACGACTGCTTGAGGTCATTGTACATCTTCATACTTCTAGGATGAATGGATAGGGGGGAATTGTGTGCCTTGTTCATAATGACTTTCCTTAGATCACCTTTAGGAACCACAATTCGATCCTCGAAGAATAGAGTGTCTTTGTCATCAATGCGATAGCACTTCTACTTGGGTTGGCTCTTGGCAATCCCATTTTTCACCTTATTCACCATGGAATCAAGAAGTTGTGCCTCACGAATTTAATCTTCCAAAGTAGGAGAGACTTGGAGGTTGGCAAGAAATCCTTGAGGAACAACTTGGAGGTTCATTTTGCAGAAAGCTTCACAAAGATCCGGTTGGAAGGGCTTGAGAATTAAGCTGTTGTAGTAAGCCTTCCTGCTCAAAGCATCTGCAATGACATTGGCCTTGCCTGGAGTATATTCAATACTCGGATTGTATTCTTGAATCATTTCGACCCAACGAGTCTGCCTGAGGTTGAGGTTGGGTTGAGTGAAGATGTACTTGAGGCTCTTATGATCAGTGAAGATGTCGGCTTTCCTTCCCAACAGGAGATGTCTCCATGTTAATAATGCATGGACAACTGCTGCCAACTCAAGGTCGTGAGTCGGGTAGTTCTTTTCATTGGGCTTCAACTGGCGAGAGGTATAATCCACAACTTTCTTCTCTTGCATTAACACAGCACCAAGACCTTGCAGGGAGGCATCACAGAAAACTTCAAATGGTTTGGATTCATCGGGAGGAGTCAAGTCAGGAGATGTGACTAACTTCTCTTTGAGGGTGTTGAAAGCAACGTCACACTTAGGCGTCCAGACATACTTGACGTGCTTCTGGAGGAGGTTGGAAAGAGGCTTTGCAATCTTAGAGAAATTCTCAACGAATCTTCGGCAATTGCTTGCAAGCCCAAGAAAACTGCGGAGCTGCTTGACATTCTGAGGAGGCTCCCAATTCACAATTGCAGACACCTTCTCGGGATTAACAGCGGTGCCTTTGGTGGAGATGATATGACCAAGGTAAAGAACTTCCTCAAGCCAGAACTCACACTTGGAAAACTTCGCATAGAATTGAAGCTCTCTGAGTTTGTTGAGTACCAATCTCAAATGATTTGCATGCTTGATGTCTACTACACAACCTTCTTCTTGTAGACGTTGTTGGGCCTCCAAGTGTAGAGGTTTGTAGGACAGTAGCAAATTTCCCTTAAGTGGATGACCTAAGGTTTATCAATCCATAGGAGGCGTAGGATGAAGATGGTCTCTGTCGGTGTCAAAACCGGCGGATCTCGGGTAGGGGGTCCCAAACTGTGCGTCTAGGTCGGATGGTAATAGGAGATGAGGGGCACAATGTTTTACCCAGGTTCGGGCCCTCTCGATGGAGGTAAAACCTTACGTCCTGCTTGATTAATATTGATGATATGGGTAGTACAAGAGTAGATGTACCACGAGATCAAGGAGGCTAAACCCTAAAAGCTAGCCTAAGGTATGATTGTTGTATGATGAAGTTGTCCTACGGACTAAAACCCTCCGGTTTATATAGACACCGGAGAGGGTTAGGGTTACACAAAGTCGGTTACAATGGAAGGAGATCTTGAATATCCGCATCGCCAAGCTTGCCTTCCACGCCAAGGAAAGTCCCATCTGGACACGGGACGGAGTCTTCAATCTTGTATCTTCATGGTCCTGGAGTTCGGCTGAAGGTATAGTCCGCCTACCCGGACACCCCCTAATCCAGGACTCCCTTAGTAGCCCCCGAACCAGGCTTCAATGACGACGAATCCGGCGCGCAGATTGTCTTCGGCATTGCAAGGCGGGTTCTCCTCCAAATTCTGTGTACCTGCTGAATAATGTCCGATTTTCATAATGTAGCGCACCTTGGCTTCCATGCCCAATAATGGCCGTCTTCCACGTGTTAAAAGAATGTGAAAAGTCGGGGTGTTTTTACATTCACACCCCTAGCCACATAAACGAGCCACCTATTTAATGGGATGGGGATTCAGATCCAAACCACACCTTCTCCTCTCCACGAGTAATCATCAGAGCGCCTCCAGCAAAGGTTCATTCCAACATGGCCAGCCGTCGCAGCTCCTCCTCTCTCCCTTCCAGTCCTAAACCTGGAGACTGGGAGAGGTGCTCCATCCCGCACAGTGAGCTAGTGTGGCTTCAGGCCAAGGGATTTCTCCCTCAGGCCTATATGGTCCCGGTCCAAGCCGGACTCGCCACCTATAATGGTGGAGAGCAAGCGGAGAGCACCCCCTGTCCCTCCAAAGGAGAGCGGGTGTGCCTCGTCCCTTATCTAGTAAGAGGACTTGGATTTCCAATCCATCCATTTCTCCGTGGGCTTCTGGAGTTCTACGGCCTCCAGCTGCACGATCTCATGCCCGCCTCTATATTGCATATCGCGGGCTTCGTCGCTCTTTGCGAGCTATTCTTGGGTGTTGAGGCTCATTTCGCGCTGTGGAAGAGATTATTCTGTCTGGTGCCCCACTCTCAAGAGGGGTCTATATGTCAAGTGGGCGGAGCCGAAGTGTGGCATATCGCCGGGACCAGATATCTATTTGAAACCCCAAAGAAGGCATCCGAGGACTGGCCTTCGGAATGGTTTTATATAGATGATGTCCCGCTACCGGACCCTATCCGGGTCGGTCTCCCCAAATTCAACAGTGCTCCCTTAAAGAAACGCCTAAGCTGGCATCCGCGGAGCTCTCAGAGAGAAAGCGACAGGGACGTGCTTCACCTGATGGGTCGGATAAGGCTATTGGCTCATTCCGGACTAACCATGATTGGAGTCATGGCCGCATGCATTATGCGGGGGGTGCAGCTGCTTCAATATAGAGCCACCCCATGTGGGATTTTAACGGGGAGGATGACGCCACCCATTACGGTCATAAGGGGCCAGCCTTAGTTGCCGCTCTAGTAAAGATCTTATCCTCTTTGTACAAGGGAGAAGAGGAGGAATTCCTCCGTGTCAACCCGCAGGGCGGATTTAGTATGTACAACCCCCCGAGTTGGGTAAGTGAACAATTGTGCCTGCCCATCCGCTTTATATTCCCATGATTAAATATGTAGTCCAACGATTTCAATGCAGGAACTGCGTCAGGAAGTAAAGGATATAAACAACCGTCCCCCACAACCCGAGGATCCAGAACGGTCCCTAGATCCGGACTCCGAAGAGGATCCGGATATATCAGTGGAGTTGATTGACGGGGTGTTTCATCAGTTAAGCAAGGACAATACCTTGGTGGCCATTACGGCTGATTACCCAGGGTTAATCCCGGCCTCCCAGGTAACAGAGAGCGAAGTCTCATCCCTTTGAGAAGGAATCCATTCTCACGCATTTCAGTTTTCCTGACCGTGTTTTGCAGGGGAGGTTTCCAAGGCGGGAGGCCGAACCTGCGGCGGCTAGCCAACGAGGGGCCGTAGGGCCCCGTGGGGCAAAAAGGAATGTAGTCCGGACTGGGATGCCGGCGCAAAGGTATAGCGCATCGTCCTTTTTCCCTGGTGTTATTTCTTCAGGGCATATTAACGTTCGTGCTATCTTCAGGACAAAGAGACCTCACCGGACTACATCCGGAGAGGCTGCCAACCGCGCCTCCACCAGCCAGGCTCCAATGCCTGGCCCGGAAGCGGGAGCGAACACGAGGCGCGCACCGGATGCTCCTCCGACAAAGGATGCGGACAGGCTGTCTGCCACCAATTCCGAGGTGGAGAGCACCATGAACCACAGGCGTCGTCGGACAGTTCTTCGCGACGCTTGTTTCTCCCGAGAGGCATTAGATGCCTTCAATTCGGGAGATGCGTACCTCCGTGCCGCTCAAAATGGTTTAACCAGAGCCACGGAGCAATATGTAAAAGACATACGGGTAAGAAAATTTTGGTAAATATATATGGATATACCAGTAGCCCCGAGACTTGAAACAGTTAGAGTAACTGGTTTAAGGATGATTTTTTATGCAGGTTCTTACAGAGAAGAATACCGTACTGTCCCAGGAGCTGAAAGAGTGCAAAGCCCAACTGGAGGCCACACCAGCCGCGGCAGGGGAGCCTAAAGAGACCCCCTCTGGTAATATACACTTCGAAAGATTAATATCTTGCAAAGTGCAGCGTGGGTATGAATCTACCAAATCATATTGCACATGGCGCCGGACTGGATCCGGAGAGGCAACAACTCTTACGCCGGCTAAAGGCCGGTGAGAGTATGTTGACAAGGGTGAGGCGGGAGAAGAATGAGCTTCAGGATGCCAACACCAAGCTGGACGTTGAACTTAAAGATGTTCGTGGCCAGCTGTCGGACTCTACTAAGGAGAATCAGCGGCTTCGACGCGGCATATTTAGTAAGTGCTTAAGCGAATCTTTGAAAGAAAAGAAGTCGACTAACAGAGTAATGTATGTAGGTATGCTAACGGGTCGTCCTGCAGAGGAGATGCCCGGTGCTACGGGTGACCTTCTTCCCGAGCTCTCGCAACTGCACGAGCGAGTTCGGCAGGCGATGCGAGGCATTGCCCAAGCCTTATGGCCTTCCCACTCCATGCCCGAGGGCCTTGGAGAGCTTTCGGAGAAGCTTCAGGGAGCTCGGCGGCGCTTCTGGTTGTGGAAGATATCAGCCTGCCCACAAGGCTCTAGGGAGGCCTGGGCCATGGTGATGACGCGGTACACGAAGTCTGACCCAAACCACATGGCCGAGGTCGGACCTGTGGGCCCTGACAGGAAGGAGATTCCTGTAAGCTTAGTGTACGGCCAAGTAGAATTGGCCACAAAGTATTCCCAGCAGGACTGTAAGTTAGACAGCCTGTTAGATGGTATTGAAGAGGAATACAATCAGTCAGAGTGACTATATAATTTTTAATTGACATGTGTAATGCCTTCTAGCCGGATTGTAGATCGTTTGTCGTTGCCGACCTTTTCGCTTCAACCTCAGGACCTGATGGTCCGGAGTGTGTCTGAATACCCTACCGGTTATGTAAGAACCAGGGTATGCATGGAGACCAGGCGTAGGTGTCATTAGTGCTTTATCAGACAAGTGCCCAACTAGTTATGTTATATTACATGGTTAGTAAGAAACATCTTCCAGAGAGAATAGTTCCGTTAGGGGTTCCTTTCTCTGGGAGGCATGCCCTAAAGTGCATGTCCGGACTGCAAACGCAGGAAAATCATCTGGGGGCATATACATAAATAAGTAAAAAAGGTCATCTTTTAGTTCACCGACCGAATATTCCCTTAAGAACGCTAGCTTTCGGCTTCACCCAGTCTAAGGTACACATCCGGCTGATCCGGCAGTAACAATCGCAGAGGTGCTCCCTTTACCACCTAGCCGAACAATCGGGAACGTAGGGGTAAGCACAGGAGCCAGGCAACCCAGCTTGGCCAAAACTTAAGTCATATCGATGCATATAATGGTGAAGAAAAGGTACATGCGGAAGTTTGACACATGTGGTGCGCGTGAAGCCCGTACAAATAAGCTTCTGTTAAAGAAGCCCCCTGGTTTAATGAGCACGAGTAGCACTTCACTTGAGGAGCCTTTAAGGGCTATAAAAGAGAAGAGGGGAAGGCGAGAAATGTAAGATAGAAAATGTAAAAAATGGACAGAGGAAGGAGACAAACACAGAGTCTGGCGCTAGGCATAGAATCTTCGGAGACGGGCTGCGTTCCATGGGTTCGGCTCGAGTCGGTTATCCGACGCATCTCGCAGGCGGTATGCTCCACCAGTCAGGACTTGGTCGATTATGAAGGGACCTTCCCACTTGGGCTTCAGCTTGTCCTTTTTCTTGTCCGACAGGCGTAGAACTAATTCGCCAACGTTGTAGCTTTTGGCCCGCACTTCTCTGCTTTGATATCTTCGAGCCTGCTGTTGATAGAATGCGGAACAGGCTTTTGCCACGTCGCGCTCCTCCTCTAAGGCGTCCAAACTGTCCTGCCAATCAAGCTCGGCCTCCCTTTCTTCGTACATGCGCACTCGAGGTGAGTCATGAATTATGTCGCAGGGCAAGACTGCCTCTGCGCCGTACACCATAAAAAATGGTGTGTATCCGGTGGTGCGGTTCGGCGTGGTCCGCAGCCCCCAGAGTACAGAGTCGAGCTCCTCTACCCAGTGCGTGTTAGATTCCTTGAGGGACCGCACTAATATGGGTTTGATGCCGCTCATGATGAGACCATTTGCACGTTCGACCTGACCGTTAGTTTGTGGGTGATAGACGGAAGCATAATCGAGCTTGATGCCGATGTTTTTGCACCAGAGTTTTATCTCATCGGCCGTAAAGTTCGTGCCATTATCGGTGATGATGCTGTGGGGGACGCCATAACGGTGTACGACCCCAGATATAAAGTCTATCACAGGTTCAGATTTGGCCTTCTTAACAGGCTTGGCTTCTATCCATTTGGTGAACTTATCCACCATGACCAGTAAGTATTTTTTCTTGTGGGTTCCGCCTTTAAGGGGTCCCACCATGTCAAGCCCCTAGACCGTGAAAGGCCAAGTGATGGGGCTAGTTTGGAGGGCGGTGGGTGCCATATGGCTTTGGTTTGCAAAAAGCTGGCAACCAGAACGTAGGAGGAGGATCCACTGCCACCTTTGCTCTTCTGCTGCTAAGGCTGACGAAACGTAGGAGGAGGAGGCAACCAGAACTTCTGTTGCTTAGCTGCCACTTGTGATGAAGAAGAAGATTGAACTGCATCCCTGACTCTCTTCTTAGATGCCTCACACTTAAGCTGAGCAGCTTCTTGCTTTAGTGCCATGTTGTAGAATCGATCAAACTCAGTCGGCTCAAGAAGCACGAGAGCTAATTGCAGATCTTCTCTAAGGCCA
The DNA here is from genome assembly GCF_018294505.1 of Triticum aestivum. NCBI lineage: Eukaryota > Viridiplantae > Streptophyta > Magnoliopsida > Poales > Poaceae > Triticum > Triticum aestivum. The sequence goes on from NC_057797.1 coordinate 480,731,578, forward strand.
CCTCTGAATTGACAAATCATACTCTTTTCATCAGGAACGTCTTGTTTAGCAAAGCGAGCGAGTTTCTGAAACTGGATATTGTATTGATACACGGACATGCTGCCTTGCTTGAGATTGCAGAACTCCTTGCACTTGCTCTCAACAACACTTTATGGGATGTGATGAGCTTTCAAGTCTCAGCGGAAATCATCCCAGGTAATCACATGACCTCCTCTGGAATCTCTGTATTGTTGAAACCACTCAGCAGCTTGGTCCTTGAGTTGAAATGAAGCAAACTTGACAAAGTCCTCAGGCCTGACATTGCTACACTCAAAATGTTTGCAGATATCCATGAGCCAGTCGTCGTCGTCTCAGGCCTCGACACAGTTACTGAAGGACTTCAGCTGGTTTACGAGGAACTAGTTGAGGGTAGCAAACTGAGGCTGATTGTTGCCTTGGCCTTGATTTCCTTGGTTGCCTTGACCTTGAGTGTGCTCTTGCAAGAGTTGCATAAGCATCTGAGTGTTGGCGTTGGTGGCTGCCATGACAGCTTGCCATGCCTCCGGAGGTGTAGGTGGTGGCGGATTCTGACGCGTTGGAGGGGCCATCCTGAATAGGTTGACATCTGTTAGCATCTTGAAAGACAGATATTCAAGTTGAATCAATGGATCGAAATTGCAACATAAAGTCTTAACATTCGAACAAGGATGAACGAATGAATTCCAAAGTAAATCATCACACTTCCATTAAGGTTGAGAAGCCACTTAGATAAAGGTAGATGAATTAAGCAACAAGGTACGGATATGAACAAGTAAGTGGTAAGGATTACCTAATCACAAACCAAATATCTACGGGAAGAAATACTAGAGCTACTTGAATTCCCACCTATAAAACTCCCGAAACTTTCTGGTTATGCAATCAGGTGTTGGGGATACAGGGGAAGCATAATATCTCACCCAAAACTAGCAATTCCTACATCCAACTGTATCCATCCTTCAACACATAACCAAGAAACCTTCTGAAATTATTTACCTCAACCTTCGAGAAGCATTCGTTATATGAGTTATGTTAATACTCCAGATCTCCCGCCCCAGTACTGGGTGGCGTCGATGTTATCTCACCAACAACTGCATAAAAGAGATTTTCGATGTCGGCGAACTCAGGTATTTCAGAACTGCAACGATAAAATTGTGACGACAACACCTCGGAGCTCAACTCCTCGGGACACTGCCACAACCCCTAAATGTCAGGAAGCACCAAGAACAATGTTCTCGTCACAAAACCATTGGAACGATTCCAAGATACCCGCGTGATCCTAAATTTTTTTTGTGAAATTTGGGGAGAGAAGAGTCAAAATTCTACTTCAGGAGGCCTCACCAGAGAGACGAAGGGACTGAGGAGTAAAAAGAATCCTACTCTCTGATATATATAATCCTAAGACTCAAAACATTTAGTTCTAGACTCAACAACGTCAGCGATTCGATCAAGCAGGGGGCTCCTAAGTCGAGGAAGGCTCTGATTACCAACTTGTAACACCCATGATGCGGCTATATCTCCCACGTGTCGGGGCATGACTTAGAGGCATAGCCGCATGGTAGGTCTGTCGCAAGAGGGGTAATCTTTACACATCCCATGTACTGAATAAGAAAGGGATAAAGAGTCGGCTTACAATCGCCACTTCACACAATACATAAATAATCCATACATCATCCAAGGTACAATCAAGGGTCCGGCTACATAACCAAAATAAAGAAAGACAACCCCAAATGCTAGATCCCTGATCGTCCCAACTGGGCTCCTCTATTGATCATCCGGAAAAGAAATATAGTAACAGCCCGAATCCTCGTCGAACTCCCACTTGAGTTCGGTAGCGTCCCCTGCACTGGCATCATCGGCACCTGCATATGTTTGGGAGTATCTGTGGGTCACGGGGACTCAGCAATCTCACACCCGCGAGATTAAGACTATTTAAGCTTAAGGGTAGGAAAAGGTAGTGAGGTGGAGCTGTAGCAAGCACTAGCTTATATGGTGGCTAACATACGCAAAAGAGAGTGAGAAGAGAAGCAACGCACCGTCGAGAAGCTAAAAGTGATCAAGAAGTGATTGAGGGAGTCTTGGATTAGGGGGTGTTCGGATAGCCGGACTATACCTTCAGCCGGACTCCTGGACTATGAAGATACAAGATTGAAGACTCCGTCCCGCGTCCGGAAGGGACTTTCCTTGGTGTGGAAGGCAAGCTTGGCGATACGGATATGAAGATCTCCTACCATTGTAACTGACTCTATGTAACCCTAACCCTATCCGGTGTCTATATAAACCGGAGGGTTTTAGTCCGTAGGACAACATACACATCCACAATCATACCATAGCCTAGCTTCTAGGGTTTAGCCTCCTCGATCTCGTGGTAGATCTACTCTTGTACTACCCATATCATCAATATTAATCAAGCAGGATGTAGGGTTTTACCTCCATCGAGAGGGCCCGAACTTGTGTAAAACTTTGTGTTCCTTGTCTCCTGTTACCATCCGGCCTAGACGCACAGTTCGGGATCCCCTACCCGAGATCCGCCGGTTTTGACACCGACATTGGTGCTTTCATTGAGAGTTCCTCTGTGTCGTCGCCATCAGGAATGATGCCTCGCCCCGTCTTTAAAGACAGCACCGTTGCTAAGAGAGCTTTGGCTGTCGGCCAAACCCTCCTGTTAGGTGGCTTTCTTATGACCGCCTGTTCGGCTTCTGTGCCGACGATGACCTCTCGAGCCATCGAAAACAATCTTCATGTCAACTCGGAACTCGCCGAGCAGTTAGATCCAATAGAGCTTTCCTCCATAAACGAGCTCTTGGATCACTTCGCCGCCCTGGGAGTCGCTACGGATTACGACCAGATTGGGCCTAGAACCAATCTGAGAGAGATTAACTCTCCCCAAGTCACCCATCACATTGCCGTGGTAGAGGGACAGTGCGGCGACCCTTCATCTATCTTAAGGACTCGCTACATCCGGATTCCCGATCCCTCCAAGCCGGATACCCGCGGAGGGAAGGATATCACTCAAGATCTCAACTTAGAGTCAGGCGACGGGCTGGATTCATTAGACAACATCCAGGAATCCAAATTTTCGAGTTCAGAAATTCCTCGGCCTTTGAGCCTTATATGGGGTGAGGCTTCGGATTTAATTCCACCCACCCACCCCAACAAAGCGATCTATCCAAAATCAGGCAAGAACCCGATGAAACAGTACATCATTACTGGGCCAGATTCCTCCTGGTTAAGAACAGGCTAAGCGACTGCCGCGAGGAAGACGCAATCTCAATCTTCTTCAATAATTGCATGGACAAGGGAATACTCAACGCCATAAGTTGCCGTGATATTACACGCTTCGCTGACATGGCGTCCATTGTATGAAAGTACTGTGCGATGGAAAGTGCCTGGAAAACCGAAATAAAATTTTGGGACGGTCCGGCCCTGAATACAAACCCAGTCCGAAATAAAAGGGTGCATCATCACCAGTCACCCGGGTCAAGCACTAAAAAGAAAAAACCCTCTGCAGGGCATGGAACCATACTGGAAGGGTGGCTTAATGGACCCTGTAAAATTCACAGTACAGAGGATGCCACACCAACTCACAGCCTCAGAGCATGTTGGATACTCCGGCAGGTGGCCAAAATTGGCGAAAATCGCCTAATTCCGGAGGCCACAGAAAGCCCCCCCCCCCAGAGACACCAATACGGTATTAACAGTCTTCGAGACTTTCGCATCAAATAATATGCAAAAAAGGACACTTTGCAGCCTTGCCGAAGTCTACGAAGTAGCAACAATAAACCCATGGAGTGACACGGTTATTACCTTTAACGCCAGTGATGAACCTAAATTCCGAACAGCCCGAGCACCAGCCGCATTGGTCCTCAGTCCAATAGTGGACGACTTTCATCTTACCAAGGTACTCATGGACGGTGGCAGCGGATTGAACCTCATTTACGAGGAGACTCTTCAAAAAATGGAAATAGACTGGAACCGCATTGAGCGAAGTAGCACAACCTTTAGAGGAATAATCCCTAGTCGGGAAGCGTGCTGTATAGGAAAAATCACACTAGATGTGGTGTTCGGCACGCCGGATAATTACAGGTCCGAAGAGGTCACGTTTCAGGTGGCTCCGTTCAGCAGCGGTTATCACGCTCTGCTAGGGCGGGAAGCGTTTACAATCTTCCAAGCAATACCCCATTACGGGTACATGAAGCTCAAGATGCCCGGGCCTAATGGGATGATCACTCTCGCTAGTGATCCAGACATAGCACTCCGTGCCAAAAACAAGACAGCCGCACTGGCCCTCGAGGCACTATCCGAAGCCCTAGCGGCTGAGGAGCTGAGTGCGCTGTGCTCTACGGTGAATAGGGATGATGTGGTACTCGACAAAAGATCCAAGTCCACCTCCTTTAAACCGGCGGACGAAATAGTCAAATTCCAAGTCCATCCAACGGACCCCAATAAAACAGCTTCCATCGGAGCACAGTTAAACCCTGATGTCGACGCCGCATTGCGAGAGTTCCTACGAGAGAACTGGGACATTTTCGCCTGGCACCCTTCAGACATGCCAGGAATCCCACGCAGGCTGGCCGAGCACAACTTAAATATCCAAATAGGATTCAAACCTATCAAACAGGCTCTTCGGCGTTTTTCCGAACCTAAGAGACAGGCCATGGGAGAGGAGCTAGCAAACCTATTGGAGGCCGGATTCATCAGAGATATAAAACATCCGGACTGGCTAGCAAACCTGGTGATGGTACCAAAGAAGGACAAATCCTGGCGCATGTGTGTTGATTTTAAAGACCTTAACAAGGCTTTCCCAAAGGATCCCTTCCCCCTCCCCCGCATCGATCAAATTATCGATGCTACCGCAGGACACAATTTGTTGTGTTTCCTCGACGCATATTCTAGCTACCATCAAATCAAGATGGCAGAACCAGACCAAGCCGCAACGACATTTATAACACCATACGGGCTCAAAAACGCCGGCGCAACATATCAGCGCATGATTCAGACGTGTCTGGCAAGCCAGATCGGCAAAACAGTGGAGGCATACATAGATGATGTGGTCGTCAAAACAAGACATGTTGAATCTCTAGTAGACGACTTAAGGCTCACATTTGATAACCTCCGAACATACGACATCAAGCTCAACCCGGAAAAATGCATTTTCGGTGTTCCAGCCGGAAAGCTCTTGGGCTTCATTGTATCCGGTAGAGGAATTGAAGCAAATCCAGCCAAGATCCGAGCTCTGTCGCAACTGGATATCCCAAAGGACCTCAAACAAATACAAAAGTTAACCGGATGCGTGGCGGCTCTAAGCCGCTTTATCTCTCTCTTGGGAGAAAAGGCCCTACCCCTTTACCGCCTCCTTCGGCGCACCAAACACTTCAAATGGACGGACGCAGCCACGGCCGGACTCGACGAAATAAAAGCCATACTGGCAACAAACCCAGTCCTGGCCGCGCCAAACATTGGCGAACCAATGCTATTATACATTGCAGCAACACATCAGGTTGTAAGCGCAGTGCTCATCATCGAACGAGAAGCGGACGGACACAAATTCCCCCTTCAAAACTGGTCTATTATGTGTCCACTATCCTCACTCCCTGCAAATCACGGTACCCGCATTATCAAAAGATTGCGTACGCGGTATTCATGGCATCCCGGAAGCTACGACACTACTTTCAAGAGTGTTGAATAACAGTAGCTTCGGAAGTACCACTTAACGATATTATAAACAACCGTGACGCAACGGGCCGGATTGCGAAATGGGCCATCGAGCTCCTCCCGTTCAACATAACTTATAAGCCACGACGAGCCATCAAGTCACAAGTCTTGGCCGACTTCGTCGCAGAATGGACGGAGGCCGAACTCCCTAAAGAGTACGGCACATATTCAAATTGGATCATGCATTTCGACGGCTCCAAGATGTTGGCCGGACTGGGGGCTGGCGTCGTTTTGACGTCCCCCATAGGAGACACAGTTCAATACGTACTACAGATTATGTACATGGACTCCAACAATGCAGCCGAATATGAGGCCCTTTTACATGGTCTCCGGATGGCAGTATCCATGGGCATCCAACGCCTAGAGGTGCGCGGGGACTCGAACCTCGCAATATCCCAAATAAATAGAGACTTCGATGCCAAGGATCCAGAAATGGCAGCTTACCGCAATGCCGTCCTAAAAATGTCAGCTCAGTTCGAGGGGCTTGAATTTCACCATATAGCCCGGGAAAATAATCAGGCGGCAGATGTCCTGGCACGCATCGGCGCAAAATGCGATGTAGTCCCCCCTCCCCCCCCAACATCTTCTTAGAAAGGCTGTTCAAGCCATCCGTAGCAAGGGAAGGGGAGCCAAACAATAACAGCCCGGACCCAACCGCACTGCCCGACACCGAACATTCTGACACAATCGGAGGCTCTGCCAATGAAATAACACCTTCAGCCCATGAAATAATGGCCGTCATCGCCCCGTGCACAGAACCATTCCTCGCCTACCTTACTAGGCAGGAACTCCCCGAGGACCAAAATGAGGCACGCTGCATAGTGCGGCGATCCAAAGCCTACAGAGTCCACGAGGGAGAGCTTTATAAGAAAAGCACTACCGGAGTCCTTCAAAGGTGCATCTCTGAAGAGGAGGGGTGGAATCTCTTGGCTAAAATTCATGCCGGACTCGGCGGTCATCACGCTGCAGCCCGGTCCCTTGTAAGCAAATCCTTCCGTACAGGCTTTTATTGGCTGACGGCCCGGGCAGACGCTCAGGACTTAGTCCAATGATACACCGGTTGCCAGCTCTTTGCAAACCGAAGCCATATGCCACCCACCGCCCTCCAAACCATCCCCATTACTTGGCCCTTCGCGGTCTGGGGGCTTGACATGGTTGGACCCCTTAAAGGCGGAACCCACAAGCAAAAATACTTACTGGTCATGGCGGATAAGTTCACCAAATGGATAGAAGCCAAGCCTGTTAAGACGGCCGAATCCGGACCAGTGATAGACTTTATATCCGGGGTTGTACACCGTTACGGCATCCCCCATAGCATCATCACTGATAACGGCACGAACTTCACGGCCGGCGAGGTAAAACTCTGGTGCAAAAACATGGGCATTAAACGGACAGGTCGAACGTGCAAATGGTCTTATCATGAACGGCATAAAACCCAGATTAGTGCGGTCCCTCAAGGAATCTAACACGCACTGGGTAGAGGAGCTTGACTCCGTACTCTGGGGGCTGCGGACCATGCCAAATCACACCACCGGATACACACCATTCTTTATGGTGTATGGCGCAGAGGCAGTTTTGCCTTGCGACATAATTCATGACTCACCTCGAGTGCACATGTACGAAGAAAGAGAAGCCGAGCTTGATCAGCAGGACAGCTTGGACGCATTGGAGGAGGAGCGTGATGTGGCAAAATCTCGTTCCGCATTCTATCAACAGCAGGCTCGAAGATACCAAAGCAGAGAAGTACGGGCCAAAAATTACAACGTTGGCGAATTAGTTCTACGACTACCAGACAAGAAAAAGGACAAACTCAAGCCCAAGTGGGAAGGTCCCTTCATAATTGACCAAGTCCTGACTGGTGGAGCGTACCTCCTGCGGGATGCATCGGATAACCCACTCGAGCCAAACCCATGGAATGCAGCCCGTCTCCGAAGATTCTATGCCTAGCGTCGGACTCTGTGTTCGTCTCCTTCCTCTGTCCATTTTTTATATTTTCTGTCTTACATTTCTCTTCTTCTTCTTCTTCTCTCTCTCTTATAGCCTCTAAAGGCTCATAAAGTGACGTGCTATCCGCACTCATTGTACCTGGGGGCTTCTTTAAATAGAAGCTTATTCATGCGGGCTTCATGCCCAACACATGTGTCACACTTCCGCATGTACCTTTTATTCACCATTATAAGCATCGATATGACTTAAGTTTTGGCCAAGCTGGGTTGCCTGGCTCCTGTGCTTACCCCTACGTTCCCGATTGTTCGGCTATGTGGTAAAGGGAGCACCTCTGTGATTGTTATTGCCGGGTCAGCCGGACGTGTACCTCAGACTGCGTGAAGCCAAAAGCTAGCATTCTTAAGGGAATATTCGGTCGGTGAACTAAAGATGATCTTTTTTATTTTTATCTATACGCCCCCAGATGTTTTTCCTGCGTTTCTTTTCACAGCATGGACATGCACCTTAGGGCATGCCTCCCAGGGAAAGGAACCCCTAATGGAACTATTCTCCCTGGAAGATGTTTCTTACTAACCATGTAACATAACATACCTAGTCGGGCACTTGTCTGTTCACGCCCTAATGACCCCTACGCCTGGTCTCCATGCATTCCCCGGTTCCTATATAACCGCATGGGAATTCGGACACACTCCGGACTGTCAGGTCCCGAGGCTGAAGCGAAAAGGTCGGCCATGACAAATGATCTACAATCCGGCTAGAAGGCATTATAAATGTCAATTAAATTACATAGTCATTTTGACTGGTTGTATTCCTCTTCAATACCATCTAACATGTTGTCTAATTTACAGTCCTGCTGGGAATACTTTGCGGCCAACTCTACTTGGCCGTATACTAAGCTTACAGGGATCTCCTTCCCATCGGGCCCTACAGGACCGAGCTCGGCCATGTGGTTGGGGTCAGCCTTTGCGTACCACGTCTTCACCATGGCCCAGGCCTCCCTAGCGCCTTAACGGCAGGCTGATATCTTCCACAATCGGAAGCGCCGCCGTGCTCCCTTTAGCTTCTCCGCAAGCTCTCCAAGACCTTCGGGCATGGAGACGGATGGCCACAGGGCATGGGCGACGCCTCACATCGCCCGCCGAACTCAATCGAGCAGTTGCAAGAGCTCGGGAAGAAGGTCACCCGTAGAACCGGGCATCTCCTCTGCAGGACGACCTGTTAGCACACCTATAGACATTGCTCTGTTAGTCGACTTCCCTGCCGAACTTTCTTTCAAAAGGTTCATTCAAGCACTTACCAAATATGCCGCGCCGAAGCCACTGATTCTCCTTCACGGAGTCTGACAGCTGGGCACGAACATCTTTCAGCTCGATGTCCAGCTTGATGTTGGCATCTTGGAGATCGTTCTTCTCCCCCATCACCTTTATCAGCACCCTCTCACCAGCCTTTAGCTGGCGTAGGAGGTGTTGTCTTTCCGGATTTAATCCGGCACCATCTGCAATTTCATTTGTCAGATTCGCACCAAAGTCGTGCTTCGCAAAATACTTATCTTTCGAAGTGTATATTACCAGAGGGGGACTCCTTAGGCTCCCCTGCCGTGGCTAGTGCGGCCTCCAGTTGGGCTTTGCACTCTTCCAGCTCCTTGGACAGTAGGGAATTCTTTTCTGTAAGAACCTGCATATCAAATGATCTTTAAAACAGTTATTCTAACTGTTTCAAGTCTCAGGGGCTACTGCTATATATATAATTACCAAAAATTTCTTACCCGTATGTCTTTTACATATTGCTCCGTGGCTCTGGCTAGACCATTTTGAGCGGCACGGAGGTGCGCCTCTCCCGAGTTGAAGGCATCTAACGCCCCTTGGGAGAAACAAGCGTCGCGAAGAATTGTCCGGTGATGCCTGTTGTTCATGGCACTCTCCACCTCAGAGTTGGTGGCAGACAACCCGTCCACATCCTCCGTTGGAGGAGCGTCTAGCGCGCGCCTTGCATTCGCCTCCGCCTCCGGACCAGGCTTTGGAGCCTCACTGGTGGAGGCGCGATGGGCAGCCTCTCCGGGTATAGTCCGGCGAGGTCTCTTTATCCTGAAGAGAGCATGAGTGTCAATGTGCCTCGAAGGTATGACACCTGGGATAAGGGGGCGCGCCATACCTTTGCGCTGACGCCTCGGTCCGAACTACACTTCTTTTCGGCCCACGGGGCCCTACGGCCCCTCGTTGGCTTGTCGCCGCAGGTTCGGCCTTCCGCCTTAAAAACCTCCCCTGCAAAGTTCGGTTGCAATCAGGAAACTAAACACGAGTGGGCGGACACCTATTCGGGGTACTACGACTTCGATCTCAGGTACCTGGGGAGTCAGGGTTAGCCCTGGGTAATCGGTCGTAATGGCCACCAAGGCATTGTCCTCACTCAATTGATGGAACACTCCATCAATCAGCTCCACAGATATGTCTGGATCCTCTTGAGAGGCCGGGTCGAGGGACCGTCCTGGGTCCTCGGGTTGTGGAGGAGGGCTGCTTATTTCCTTAATAGCCCGACGCAGTTCCTGCATTAAAGTCATCAGACTGAATATTTAACAATGGGAATACAAAACGGATGGACAAGTAAATATAGCCACTTACCCAGCTCGGGGGATTGTTCATGGAGAATCCACCCTGAGGGTTGACACGGAGAAATTCCTCCTCTTCTCCCTTATACAAAGTGGACAAGATCTTTAGTAGAGAGGCAGCTGAATCCGGCCCCTTACGGCCGTAGAGGGCGGCGTCGTCCTCCCCGTTGAAGTCCCACATGGGGTGGCTTCTATACTGAAGTGGCTGCACCTCCCGCATAATGCATTCGGCCATAAACCTGATCATGGTTATTCCGGAATGGGCTAACAATCTTATTCGGCCCATCAAGTAAATGATGTCCCTGTCACTTTCCCTCTAAGGGCTCCGTGGGCGCCAGCTTAGGCGCTTCTTTAAGGGAGCACTGTTGAATTCAGGGAGGCCGATCCGGACAGGATCCGGCAGCGGGACGTCTTCTATATAGAACCATTCCGAGGGGCAGTCTTCGGACGCCTTCTTTGGGGTTCCGCATAGATATCCGGTCCCGGCGATGCGCCACACTTCGGCTCCGCCCACTTGATACATCGACCCCTTCTTGGAACGGGGCACGAGGCAAAATAGCTCCTTCCACAGTCCGAAATGAGCTTCAACACCCAAGAACAGCTCGCAGAGGGCTACAAAGCCCGCGATATGCAATACTGAGGCAGGCGTGAGATGATGTAGCTGGAGGCCGTAGAACTCCAGCAGCCCCCGGAGAAATGGGTGGATTGGAAATCTGAGCCCCCTTATTAAGTAGGGGACAAGGCACACCCGCTCTCCTTTGGAGGGATTAGGGGCATTCTCTGCTTGCTCTCCGCCGTTGTAGACGGCCAGACCGGCTCGAACCGGGACCATATAGGCCGGGGGGAGAAATCTCTTGGTCTGCAGCGTCACTAGCTCTCTATGCGGGGTGGAACATCTCTCCCAATATCCAGGCTTGGGGCTGGAAGGGCGAGGGGAGGAGTTGCGACGGCTGGCCATGGTGAAATGGACCTTTGTCGGATGTGCTCTGATGAACACTCGCGGAGGGGAGAAGGTGTGGATTGGATCTAAATCCTCGTCCCCTTAAATAGGGCAGCTCATTTACGCGGCTAGGGGTGTGAATGTAAACCACTCAGACTTTTCATATACGTTTGACACGTGGGAAGCGGACATTATTGGGCGTAGAAGCCAAGGAGCGCAACATCTACAAGAAACCAGACTTTATTCAAACAGGTACACGGAATTTGGAGGAGAACCCGCCTTGCAATGCCGGAGACAATCTGCGTGCCGGACTCATCGTCATTGAAGCCTAGTTCGGGGGCTACTGAGGGAGTCCTAGATTAGGAGGTGTTCGGATAGCTGGACTATACCTTCAGCCGGACTCCTGGACTATGAAGATACAAGATTGAAGACTCCGTCCCGCGTCCGGAAGGGACTTTCGTTGGCGTGGAAGGCAAGCTTGGGATACGGATATGAAGATCTCCTACCATTGTAACCGACTCTATGTAACCCTAACGCTATCCGGTGTCTATATAAACTAGAGGGTTTTAGTCCGTAGGACAACATACACTTCCACAATCATACCATAGGCTAGCTTCTAGGGTTTAGCCTCCTCGATCTCGTGGTAGATCTACTCTTGTACTACCCATATCATCAATATTAATCAAGCAGGACGTAGGGTTTTACCTCCATCAAGAGGGCCCGAACCTGGGTAAAACTTCGTGTCCCTTGTCTCTTGTTACCATCTGGCCTAGACGCACAGTTGAGGACCCCCTACCCGAGATCCGCCGATTTTGACACCGACAGTGATCCTGAAACTACTTACGTTCAAGCATAACAGAAGACCGTGTTCTCTTCCCAAACTCCATCGAAAAGAGACCATCATGGCTACACACGAGGTTGATTCATTTTAATTAAGTTAAGTGTCAAGTTCTCTACAACCGGATATTAACAAATTCCCATCTGCCCATAACCGCGGGCACGGCTTTTGAAAGTTCAAAACCCTGCAGGGGTGTCCCAACTTAGCCCATCACAAGCTCTCATGGTCAACGAAGGATATTCCTTCTCCCAGGAAGACCCGATCTATTGGGAATATAGCTACCAGGTAAGACCCGCCCAGGAGGGGCCGGGTCAGTCCCAATGGTGGGTCACAAAAGAAGCCCAGTCACATTCAAGGCGATAGTTTATTAAGACTCATAGAAGGCCTAAGCCCAGAGGTGGCTTAAGGCCCAATATTGTAAACCTCCGTATGTAAGGAAAGACTAGTAAATAAAGGCATGTAAAAGAAGTCACCGAGTCGGACATGTTTTCTGAGCCTGCCGGGACTCTGTAGGACGCCAGGCATCAACCCGTGTATATAAGGGGACGACCCGGCAGCGGCTTAGGGAAAGAGACAACAACTCGAAGCCAGGACAAGCATATTCGCTCCCTGGTCTTCGAAACCCCAACAATTCCAAACACAACTAGATGTAGGCTTTTACCTTCATCGTAAGGGGCCGAACTAGTATAAAACCTCTCGTGTCCTTTCTCCCGATTAACCCCTTTAAGCTTCCTAGTTGCGATGGCCCTACGACTAAGTCCTTTCGCTAGGAGATCTACCGTGACAATTCCACGACAGTTGGCGCCCACCGTGGGGCCAGCGCACGGTGGATTTGAGTTCTTGAAGGGCAACTTCAAAGGGCTCAAGGGATACGTTGTGGGCCGGATGACCAAGAGTTGTCACGGCAAACTCTACATCGACGATGAAGGCTAGGGCCCCGAGGACGGCTCGATTGAGTACGGATACCAGGTCTGCTTTGGCGGAATTCATGTCTTCATCGGCCGGATCGGCGAATCGGGCCCTAAGCCGGACGTCCACACCAACCTCGTCGAGACGGCTCAACGCGCGATATCCGCCCGTGTTCAACCTGCCGTGAGGCATGCCTTCGTGGGTTGCATCCATGGAGGTGAATACTCTGAAGGATCAATGGATGGCAGTGAGACGCCCATCTGTTCTGACGCTACGTCATCAACAGGCGAGACAGATTCTTTGTACCAACTGCAAGATGGCATGCTCGGGGGTTGTTCCGATGGCAGCAGTATTCCGGACCCCTTTGAGCTGCCGAATCGAGCCGGAGTCTTCATGGCAGGCACTCAACCTAGGCAGAACTCCACGGCGGCAGCGGCAACAACCACCGGGTCAGCAGCGGCCAGGTCAGGAGACCCCGCGCGCCCCCCGGCTCAGATGCTAATGGACCTCATGGATAAGTTGACGGCTTTGTTGATTGTTGTGGTGGAACCGGCGGATAAGGCCTGGCATGACGCGGAGGTGGCACAGGTACGTGAAGAGATGGCACATGCCAAGGAAAATTTAGCAGCAGAAGAGGTTAGGATGGCCGCAGAGCGGGCGGCTTTGGACGCTCATGCTCAGCAGCTTCAAGCGGAGACTTTCCGGCTCTCGATGGATCTGAACGCGTCAAACGAGGTCATGAGGAGAAGGCGCCAGAAAACTTAGTCACGCCTACCTCTAACGTTCGATCCTAGGAACCTTTTCCACACACCCGGGGTCAGTCCAAGTAACCCACCGAGACAAATTGGATCACGACACCCGGAGCGCCGGTTCAGCCGCGGGCCATGGAACCGCCTCGTATGAATACCGCTCCGCCTCATTATACACCAATACCACCGGGTCACTTTTCCAATCCTTTGGAGAATCTCATTGCTGCATCGGCTCATTTGGCGGCTCTCCCGATGGAAGGCGACTCTCCGACAGCAATCGAAACACGAAGGGTGCGAGAACTTCAGACGGCTCTGGCACAGCAGGATGCGTACTCTTACAGTCGAGACAGAATCCACTCAACCCCTCACCCAAGCTGGAGCCCAAGCTATAGCAGGCATATGGACTCAGCCGAAATGTCGAGCAACTCTCAACGCCGTAACCAACCATGCAGACACGAGCCGGCGCGGGGTGGAGCCCTTAACTTGGTGGATCAGGAGAGAATCCATCAAGAGGCTGAACGGGTGGTTCAACTGGCAGCTGAGCAGGCGACTCATCAGGCTTTTCCGGCTTATCCGGCAACCTCTATTGAGGCAGGAGTAGCCACAAGAACAGGAGGTGTCCCTTGCCCGGTGCCGGCTATTCGCAATGAGCGCTTGCCAAAAGACTTCAAGGGGCCTCGTAAGGTGCCTAATTACACGGCCGACTTGCAGCCTGGGGCCTGGATTGAAATTTATGAGATGGCGATGGAGCTGTTGGAAGTCAGCGATGCATCAATGGCTAAGTATCTCACTATGATGTTGGATGGAATGGCTCGCACTTGGTTGAAAGGATTGCCCCCCAATTCCATCGGTTTTGATGGGTAGAGTTAAAGGCCCGGTTCATTCAGAACTTCAAGGACACATACAAGCAACCTATGTCAATTGTGGACCTGACTAATTGTAAGCAAGAGGAAGGTGAGTCCACGACCCATTGGGTGCGCCGGGTCAAGGAGATAATACATTCATCTGATAAGATGGATGCCGGCTCGGCAGTCTTAATATTGGAGAAAAATTGCCGTTTTGAACCTCTGAAGCAGAAGCTAGGGCAGCTCAAGCGTGACTGCAATGACATGGGCCAGTTGATGGCGGCTCTGGTCAAGTATGTTGATTCTGACAGTACCAAGGATCCCGTGTCTGATGAAGAGAAAACAGGGAAGCGAAAGAAGAACGGCAATGGAAAGGGTCACCAGCATAACCCGGCAAATCAAGGAGGTAATAAACGTAAGGCTAACGAATTTGTGGCTAACACCAATGCACAGGGCAACAGCCAACGGCGCAAGGGTAGGCAACCCCCTCGGTCAGGCAGGTCAGGTCCCACCCTCGAGCAACTATTGAATGAACCTTTTCCAAGACACGGCACCCAGGAGAAGCCAGCCACCCATCTATGGAAGGACTGTACAATCATGAAGGCATTTAAAAATTCTAACACATTTGATGGAAGTCACGGGCCTGGCGGCGGTTCAGGCGGGGGCGGCTTTCATGGCCCAGGCGCCGGTTCAAGCGGAGGCGTTTTCATGGTCAGGGCCATCCGGGTAACTAGGGGGGTTATAACCCACAACCCGGCCAATGTAATCAGCAGCAACAGCAGCAACAGTCCAGATATCTGAGCAACCCAAAACAGTTGAATAGTGGGCAGTACCATGTATTTACCACTAGTTTATGCAAGAGGGACCAGAAGCTTCATAAGAGGGCTGTCAATGCCGTTGAGCCGGCGATTCCACATTATTTGAGGTGGTCAGAACAGCCTATTGTGTGGAACAGAGAAGATCATCCTCCTCGGGATGATAATCCGAGTCACTTAGCCTTGGTAGTGGCACCTCAGGTCGGTGGATATAAATTCACTAAAGTGCTCATGGATGGAGGCAGTAGCATCAACATCCTCTACTATGAGACGTTCCATCGGATGGGGTTGACTGATAAGAGTCTTAAGCAATCCAACACTGTTTTTCACGGTGTTGTGCCTAGCAAGTCGGCATACCCAGTTGGTAAGATTGAACTGGAAGTAGACTTTGGGGATGAATATATTTCCAGGGCTGAGAAGTTAACTTTTGAGGTGGTTAAGATCAAAAGCCCATATCATGCTCTGTTTGGACGGCCAGCTTACGCCAAGTTCATGGCTCAGCCATGTTATGTATATCTGCAGCTCAAGATGCCGGGTTATAAAGGCACCATTACAGTACATGGAAGCCGGAAAATAGCCCTGGAGTGTGAAGAAGAAGATGCCGCTTATGCTCAGTCTATCTGTGCAGCAGAGGAGTTAAAGTTTTATAAAGATAATGTTGACCCGGTAAACATGACGTCTTTAAAGAAGCCAACTACGGAGCATGAACCGATGTTGAAATTCAAGTCAGCTGATGACACCAAAACGGTTGATTTTGTGCCTGGCGACTCATCCAAGCAGTTCATCATCAGTGCCAACTTGGATCCAAAATAGGAAAGCACGCTCATCGAGTTCATCCGTGAGAACCGGGACATCTTTGCATGGAAACCTTCTGATATGTCGGGTGTCCCGAGAGAACTCACTGAGCACACTCTGGATATTGATCCATAAGTTTAAATCGGTCAGGTAGTTTCTTCGACGGTTTAACGAGGAAAGGCGCAAGGCCATTAGAGAAGAGGTGGCCCGGCTCTTGGCGATCGGGTTCATCATTGAAGTCTTTCACCCAGAGTGGTTGGCTAACCCGGTGCTTGTACTCAAGAAGAACGGCACCTGGCGTATGTGTGTGGATTACACCGATTTGAAAAAGGCTTGTCCGGCTGACCTTTTGCTCTCCCTCATATTGATCAGATCATTGATGCTACGGCGGGTTGCGAGCGTTTGAGTTTTTTGGATACATACTCAGGTTATCATCAGATCAAGATGGCAGTTAAGGACTAGGAGAAAACAGCTTTCATCACTCCGTTTGGAGCCTTCTGCTATGTGTCTATGCCTTTTGGGCTCAAAAGTGCCCAGGCGACTTATCAACGGTGTGTACAGAATTGCCTTCACAATCAGATTTGGTGTAATGTTCATGCTTATGTGGATGATATAGTGGTGAAATCCAGAGAAGAAGAAACCTTGGTAACAGATCTGAAGGAGACCTTTGATAACCTCCGGGTCTACAAGATGATGCTTAACCCGGCCAAGTGTGTTTTTGGAGTCCCAGGTGGCAAGCTCTTGGGTTTTTTGGTGTCTAACAGAGGTATTGAAGCTAACCCGGAGAAAATTAAGGCAATCACCTCCCTGGCCAAACCGGTGTGCATCAATGACGTTCAACGGCTGGTGGGTCGTGTCGCTGCTTTGAGCCGATTCATAAGCCGGTTAGGGGAGAAGGCGATGCCTTTATATCAGATGATGAAAAATACGGATGACTTTGTTTGGAGTGATGCTGCAAACTCTGCTTTTGAGGATCTGAAGAAACAGCTTACTGAGCCGCCGGTTCTTGCTGCTCCGGTTGAGAAAGAGCCGCTATTGTTATACGTAGCCGCTAACTCACGAGCTGTTAGTGTGGCAATTGTGCTGGAGCACAAGGAAGCTGGCAAGGAACATCCAGTCCAACAGTCAGTTTACTACATCAATGAGGTGTTTATTGAATCTAAACAAAGATATCCACATTGGCAGAAGCTCGTTTATGGGGTGTTCATGGCAAGCCGGAAGCTCAAACATTACTTTTAGGGTCACCCAATCATTGTGGTTAGCTCTGCTCCTTTAGGAGACATCATTCAAAATAGAGAAGCCACAGGACGAGTTGTCAAGTGGGCTATTGAACTTGGGTCTCATGGTTTAAAGTATATGCCACGTGCTGCGATCAAATCTCAAGCGCTAGTGGACTTCATTAACGACTGGACAAAGTTGCAGATGCTAGAGGAGAAACTAGACAACACATATTGGACAATTCATTTTGATGGGTCCAGACAGTTGGAAGGCTCAGGGGTTGGAGTCGTTTTAACTTCTCCTCGAGGGGACAAGTTTTGTTATGTGTTGCGATTAATGTTTCCTTGTACTAACAACGCAACAGAGTATGAAGCCTTGCTCCATGGTCTTCAAATGGCTAAAGAGATGAAACTGAGCCGGGTCCGGTTTCTTGGCGATTCAGATTTGGTGGCCCGGTAGGTGTCAGGCAAGTGGGATTACAAGGACCCTCTCATGGCGGCTTATCGCCGTGAAGTCGACGATGTTGCAGGACATTTTAAAGGTTATTAGGTGGAACACATTGACCGTAGGAAGAACGAAGCGGTCGATGCTTTAAGCCAGTTGGGATCTCAGCGTAAGCCAATGCCACCTTAACACCTTTTTAGATGTTTTGCATAACCCGTCTGTTAAGTTACCTACAGAAGAAGGTTTGGTTGTTCCTGACCCAGAGGCACAGTTGGTGGCGGCTCTTCACGTCATTCCAGATTGGACAGTACCATTTTTGGCTTACATGACCCGGGGCGAGTTGCTAGAGGATGAGACCCTGGCCCGACAGATAACTTGGCGGTCCAAGTCAATGACGATTTCTGACAGAGAGTTATACCATCGCAGCATCACTGGAGTGTTTCAGCGGTGTGTTTCTCCTGAAGAAGGCCAAGAAATACTTCGTGAGATCCATGAAGGGGGTTGTGGTAATCACACCAGGTCAAAGTCTCTTGTGGCCAAAGCTTTTCGTCATAGTTTTTACTGGTTGACGGCTCACGCTGTTGCAGAGGATCTGGTCAGTAGGTGTGATGGATATCAAAAATTTGCACAACGAGCGCATGTGCTGGCCCAAGAGTTGTGGATGATTCCAATAACTTGGCCGTTTGTAGTCTGGGGGCTGGACATGGTTGGACCTTTCAAAAGGTCTAAGGATATAAAGACACATCTTTTAGTGGCAGTTGACAAATTCACAAAATGGGTTGAGGCAGAGCTAGTGAGTAAGTGTGATGCAGCCACGGTGGTTCAGTTCATGAAAAAGGTGATCTTTCATTTTGGTTTTCCACACAACATTATCACTAACAATGGCACTAATTTATCCCAAGGGGCTATGGAGGAGTTTTGTCAACGTGAGCATATCCGGCTTGATGTTTCTTCTGTAGCTCACCCTCAATCCAATGGTAAGGCTGAGAGAGAAAATCAGGAAATCTTAAAAGGTCCCCGGCTTATGGTTCCCTTACAGCGAACGCCGGGTTGTTGGGTAGAAGAGTTACCCTTGGTGCTGTGGAGTATCAACACCACTCCTAACAGGTCTACAGGTTATATACCTTTCTTCATGGTTTATGGAGCAGAAGCGGTGCTGCCTAGTGACATCCGACATGACTCGCCTCGTGTGGAGGCTTACGTTGAAGCTAATAACAAACAAGCCCGACAGGATGCACTTGACTTGTTAGATGAGGAGAGAGACTTAGCAGCGGCTCGATCAGCAATTTATCAACAGGACCTGCACCGTTATCATAGCCGTCGGGTTAAGTCCAGGACTTTTCAAGAAGGTGACCTAGTGCTCCAGCTCATCCAGGATCTGTCAGATGCACACAAGCTATCCCCGCCTTGGGAAGGACCCTTTGTGGTCAGCAAGAATTTAAACAACGGGTCATATTACCTCATCGACATCCGAGAGCACAAAGACTCACGTAAGTCGAAGGAGGAGACCCGTCGGCCGTGGAACATTGCTCAACTTCGGCCATACTGCACCTGAGCCGCTGGCTCACGTCATGTACATACTTTGACGTTGTATATACTATGATAAGCAATAAAGCAGGACCTCTGTCCTTTTCCTTTTCAAAGATTATATATCTTTACTCTTTTTCACTATTTAAATGACTATTAAGGAGCTGATCATATCTGAATCAAGTTTAACATTTTTGGTCCGGCTTATGATCGTATTCAAATCTAGCTGTAAACCTCATGATCACTTGGGGGCTTCCTGTTCAAACATAGGTCGTATTCGAACCAAAGAGAACATAGCTGTCGTAACCCTCTTGATTGGCTCAAAGCCAAACTCACTAGGGGCTTCTTGATCATATCCGAATCATAGCTTAACCCCTTTTGGGTCCGACTTGGATCATATTCGAATCAGGGTCGTTAAAAACCTCTCAAGGTCATTTGGGGGCTTCCTATTCAAACATAGGTCGTATTCGAACCAAAGAGAACATAGTTGTCGGTACCCTCCTGATCGGCACAACGCCAAAGCCACTAGGGGCTATATGATCGTATTCGAATCTTAGCTTAACCCCTTTGGTCCGGTTTACTGATCGTATTCGAATCAGAAAACCCCAACTTTCAGTTACAAAGTTAATTTATATTGTTTGCGAAACTGCTATTTGTCTTACTGCTCTTTGTTGTCTCAAATTTAAACGATCAGGACGGTCTTTTTCACCGGCTTGACTATTTGACAATAAGCTGCCAAGGCATGATGCTCATTAGGTATGAAGAAGCATTGACTTCTCAAAAAAAGGACTAGGTCATGTGAACCGGTGATCCAGATGCAAACGATATAGGTATGACTATTATTTATGAACAGTTCCTTCTGTGTTAGTCAAAGGTTGTTTCAACCTTGTTTATTTTCACGTCTGTTTCTGTTTCTCTACTATGATAAAACCATTGGTCATGTACCGGGTGTTCTGACCCGTTCGGTGCTAAACCGCCAAGCCAGTTTTTCCTTTTCTACAGGAACAGAGCTGAAATATTACAGAGATAACCATAAATACGACGCATATATTGACATCAAGAAGCAAAGAGTCACACACGGTATCTTATGCACGATGGCATGGGCAAAATATGCAGTTGTTTCAAGCCAAATCTATTACAAGGCTTTAAAGAGCCCACAAAGATGGTTCTCACTCTTCCCTCGCCGGTTCACTTCCTTCTGCTGATTGGAAGCTGGGATTGGACCAGCCAAAGCCGTTCACAGCAATGAACTCTGCATCATCATCAATCAGGCCAGTCGGATCAACCTCCGGAGCAAACGTATGTTGATGAACCGGCAGGATAAGATCTGTTACCTTGTAAGAGGGAGTCTCCATCTTCTTATTCTCCAAATCAAAACCTGGCTGATATTTGTCAATGTTGGTCTCATCTCCAAGAACGGTAGCCTGAGGTCGAACTCCCCTTACGCAAGCAATGAAGTCATCCTGCTCAAATAGAGACCCGTCTTCCTTCACGGTGGGGTACCCCTTAGCTACATCTGCCGGGTCTAGATCTGGTACCCAAAGCTTTGGAGCGGCTCA
This sequence comes from Triticum aestivum, assembly GCF_018294505.1. Lineage (NCBI taxonomy): Eukaryota > Viridiplantae > Streptophyta > Magnoliopsida > Poales > Poaceae > Triticum > Triticum aestivum. The sequence goes on from NC_057797.1 coordinate 480,752,499, forward strand.
GGGTAGTCAAGGCTCTGGCTCTGGCACGGGATCGTTTGACTTCTTGAAACCTGGCGGGTAAGATTGACAATTCTTTCAAGACATCGTTGAGCCGATTGGGTCCTTGGTTGGCAGGAGAGATAGCAACAAGTGTTCGTTGAGCGCCCGTGTACAATTGCTCCACTAAAGTGTAGATCGCCTTCAGTTTGGTCACATTATCTTGGCTCAGATTTTTGCTTCATGGACCTGCACATATTTTTTTAAACAAGGGGTCAGCAGGCGGTTTATATTCTGAGTCAAAAGAAGGTACAAAAAATCAGTATATATGGCTTACCAAAGATGGCGGAAACCATTTGAGACACCCGATTCTTTAAGCCAGTGAGCTCCGTGGTAACCTCCTCAAGAGCTGCTTCAGCTTTTTCAGCATGTTGTGTGAGCAGCGTCTTTTCTTCGGCCCAGGATTTCTTTTTGGCAGTCAAGCTGGTTTTCAATTTTTCTGTCTCAGCAGGACTCAATTGAAGTTTAGAATTAGCACACTTGATTTCTGCCTCTTGATCCGCCAGCTGGGTCTTTGCATCAGTTAATTGGGGGCCCAGTTCAGATAGGGCGTTCTAAAAACATACACATGTGTGTCAAGGCTTAAACTAAAAGTTATAAAGATTCAAGTCTCAAGTACTTTGCACTGCAATACTACATGACACTTGGGGGATAATGTCTGCCAAAGCAATCTTTTATGACTCTTATATGTTTCAAGTCCCAAGTGTTTTACAAAGTAATAACACTTGGCACTTGGGGGCTAATATCTGCCAAAACAATTTCTTATGACTCTTATTTCAAGTCCCAAGTACCTTACAAAGTAATAGCACTTGGCACTTGGGGGCTAATGCATGATATTCAAAAAGCTTCTCAAGATTAAGCCGGATTACAATATTTTTTGGGATTAGTAAAAGACAGCTATGAAGTTAAGTATCGGTTCATTTATGATAAATTGAGCCGACCCTTGGGGACTACATGTGAAGTTTACACTAGTTTATTGGACTTTTTGAAAAATTTAGAGAGAAGATATAAATTTATATCATAAAGTCTCCAGAGCATTCAGGTTCATCATCTGAAGACTTGGGGGCTGGCAGAGTATAAGTAAACCAGAGAACATACCTCATATTTTAGCTGTAGTTACTTGACCATCTCAATTTCTGACTCACGGCTGGAGTGAACATGGCTGAGATAGCCGGACAATATGTCACTAGCGTTCAGATGAGTGTAGTGAGAAATGTCAAAACGCACTTTCTGTCTCTCCAAGGCTTCTTGTTTAGCAGTGTGCCGAGCTAACACAATAGGAGTCCTCAGTTCAACAAAACGGCTACTAGTGACCAGAACGTCATGATCAGAAGATGATGGCAGGTTAGCTGAACTGGATGGTCTGGTAGTAGAGGGGTTAACAACAGTATCATCAGCTGACGGCTCAGGAGAGTCCAATTGAGCATTGGCAGCCGGGTCTTCTGGTGCTTCAGTTCGAGCGGGAGACGTTGGCATGGCCGATTCAGGTGCAAGGACTGATGGGTCTTCCACCGGTTTAGTCACCTTGGCCTTCTTGGACTTGGCTTGGCCACTAAGAAAGATGTTATGAGACAGTCAGTACAAAGATGCAGTTTGAAAGACACAGAGGAAAGATGATTTTTTCCTTACCCAGGGGCAGTCTTGAAGGCCGGAAGTTGAGTTTGAGATGAGTCGCCAGAAGAGCGAGACACCTCCTGCAAAGATAAAATAAAGTTAGTAATGCAAGGGAGAAGATCCATTAATGGAAAGTAAAAGATGAAGATAAAAGAGACCTCATTCTGGCGTTTTTGAGGAGTTTGTTGAAGAACGGAAGGCGGTTCATCGTCATTCCGGGCCTGACGGCGGCTCTCATGTTGCTGCTTTTTCAAAAGAAAATGAGGGTCCAAATAAGCCAAAGGGTGTGAAAACCTTACTTTCTGGGTTACCAGTCGAAGTTTCTGTCTTAGCAAATGGGTTGAGTCAGAGGAAATAGTTACCTCTTCAACGGCCTGACTGGCCCCCGTGTCATCCTGGCAATAGTCAGTGTCAATAAGGTTATTAAAAAACTCGCCAGGGAGTCAAGGGCTACCTCCGACTCAGAAGTATCATCAAGCTTTAACAGGTCCTCAGCGGTGCTCTTTTTCTTCTTAGACCTCCGGGTCGTCTTCTTGGCGGTTATGGCAGCGGCTCTAGCCTTCTTGGTGGCTTCATGGTCATACTTGGCTTTCCAGAAGTCAGATTTGGCCTGTAAACAAGTAAACAAGATAAAAGGTCATGCGGGTATTTAAAACTGCTGAGAAAAATACAAAGAGAAAAAGGTCAGGGTTTTTTTACCTCAGGCGCCGGGTTAAGTTTGCAGAAGGGGTTTAACCCGACTTTACTGCAGTCTTCATATTTGTCGTTCACCAGGAGAGTTGACATTGAAACAATATCTTCTTCAGTTAGTTGAACAGAGATGTGATGAAGAGAGTCATTTGGGCCTCCACCATATTCATACATCAATTTGGATTGGCGGCTTAGAGGGATGACCCGCCACGAGACCCAGCAACGGGTCAAGTCAACTCCGGTTAAGTCGTTCCCCAATAAGGCGTTAATCCTTTTAATTGATGGAATAAGCTTCTTGCGTTCGGCGGCAGTGAGTTTGTTAAGGAGCGCAAACTTGGAATCTAGACGCTCCGCGCGGTAACCCGGCAGTGGTTTCTCGTTGGCTGATGAAGTGTCTTGACAATAGAACCAGATCTGATTCCAATCTTTGGGATGACTCGGCAAGACTATTAGGGGGAAGACGGCACCCTGTCGGCGCTGAATCGAGATGCCTCCAAGTTCCAAGCTAGGGCCATTGGTACACTCGTTCTGGCGGTTCAGATAAAAATACTCTCTAAAGAGTTCCACAGTCGGTTCTTCTTGAAGATACACTTCACAGAGAACTTGGAAATTGCAGATATTGGATATGGAATTGGGCCCAAGATCTTGAGGGTGAAGTTTGAAAAAAATGAAGGAGGTCTCTGAAGAATTTTGATCCAGGGGGAAAACCCCCAATTCATGTGGTCAGAGAAGACAATGACTTCACCATCTTTGGGATTGGGCCATTCCTCGTCCGGGTCAGGTGCACGGTAAGACATAACATTTTTCCCTGGCAAAAATCCTATGGTGAAGAATTCCTTCAAGTTATCTTCAGTTACTGTGGAAGGGACCCAGTTGCAGACAGTCGGTGCTTTTGACGGCATGATGATCAAAACACGAACTGAAAATAAAGTAACGTGTTGGTTCAATTCAATGGTGATGGTGAAGTTCAATGATGATGAAACAAATAAGTAATGGCGGCTTATGTAAGGGCTAATGTCATATAAAGGAAAAGGTAAGGCGGCGCCATAAGCCGCCATGACTACAGATATTTGAGGAATACCAGCAATAGAATTGGCTAAGTGCTGAGACAAACAAGTTTCATGATTTCTTGATATTATTCTGTGTCAAATGGCCATTCAAAATGGTAAATATTCTAGACCTAAAAATCTAGCACAGATGAGTTCGTGAGTTCTAATGAGGCTTTTTGTACCAAGAGAAGGAATCTACTGGTATCAAGGATGGGCACAAAACAACTACCGCACAAATATATGTTCTTTTTGGATCAAGAAGAAGCGGCAGTGGAAGAACTATGAAGAAAATGAGATGAACTGAGAAGAACACGCAGAAAACCTAGGAACCCTAATGCGGATCTGAAGAACAAGAAGGAAAACACTTACAGCCACGAATCTTCCACAGAGAGTTGCCACCGTTCTCTGGACTGATTCCGGTTGATGCAGCGGCCGAGGTCGATGGAGACGAGGTGCTCTGCGACGGCGGCGGAGCTCGAGCAGCGGTGGAGTTGCGAGAGGAAGAAGACGAAGAGAGGGAAGAATGAGAAGGACCGGGGCGTGCCTATTTATAAGGGGATAAGCAAACAGGCGGGCACGAAAATCGAGGAAGACCCAAATAATGATTATCCAATTAAACAGACGCCTCGATTCTTGAAAGACATTAAAAGATAAAGATCCGTTGAGGATGACATCATAACAGTTTTTTGTGTTTTCAGAAGATGACGTCACGGCGAGTTACAGAATTTTTACACAGAGAGGAAGATGGATTTCATCTAAGTATTGAAGATTGACAAACAACAAAGTTCAAAGTCAACCTGGGGCCTAATGTTGGGAATATAGCTACCAGGTAAGACCCTCCCAGGAGGGGCCGGGTCAGTCCCAATGGCGGGTCACAAAAGAAACCCAGTCACAGTCAAGGCGATAGTTTATTAAGACTTATAGAAGACCTAAGCCGAGATGCGACTTAAGACCCAATATTGTAAACCACCATATGTAAGGAAAGACTTGCAAAGAAAGGCATGTAAAAGAAGTCACCGAGTCGGACACGTTTTATGAGCCGGCCGGGACTCTGTAGGCCGCCAGGCGTCAACCCGTGTATATAAGGGGACGACCCGACGGCGGCTTAGGGCAAGAGACAACAACTCGAAGCCAGGACAAGCATATTCGCTCCTTGGTCTTTGAAACCCTAGCAATTCCAAACACAACTAGACATAGGATTTTACCTTCATCGTAAGGGGCCGAACTAGTATAAAACCTCTTGTGTCCTTTGTCCCGATTAACCCCTTTAAGCTTCCTAGTTGCGATGCCCTATGACTAAGTCCTTTCGCTAGGACATCTGCCGTGACAATTCCACGACATGATCAGACTCGGAATCCCGGTTACAAGACATTTCGACAATGGTAAAACAAGACCAGCAAAGCCTCCCGAATGTGCCCACAAATCCCGATAGGAGTTGCACATATCTCGTTCTCAGGGCACACCAAATAAGCAATCCGTACAACTAAAACCAACCCTCAAGTTTCCCCGAGGTGGTGCTGCAAGGGGCTCTAGTTTGGACCAACACTCAGAGGAGCACTGGCCCAGGGGTTTAAAGTAAAGATGACCCTTGAGTTCACGGAACCCAAGGGAAAAAGGCTTAGGTGGCAAATGGTAAAACCAAGTTTGGGCCTTGCTGGAGGAGTTTTATTCAAAGCGAGCTGTCAAGGGGTTCCCATAATACTCAACAGCGTAAGGAACGCAAAATCAAGGAACATAACACCGGTATGACGGAAAACTAGGGCAACAAGAGTGGGAAAAAACACCAGACATAAAGCCGAGCCTTTCACCCTTTACCAAGTATATAGATGCATTAAAGTAATTAAGAGATAATAATGATATCCCAACAATATCCATGTTCCAACATGGAACAAACTTCATCTTCACCTGCAACTTGCAACACTATAAGAGGGGCTGAGCAAAGCGGTAACATAGCCAAACAACAGTTTTCTAGGAAAGGTGGGTTAGAGGCTTGACATGGCACTATGGGAGGCATGATATAGAAAGTGGTAGGTAGCGCGGCATAGCAATAGAGAAAACAACTAGCAAGCAAAGATAGAAGTGATTTCGAGGGTATGGTCATCTTGCCTACAGAGTTCTCAGAGTTGTCGAAAGCTTGATCCTCGTAAGCGTTCTCAATAGGTTCCTCAGTCACGTACTCTTCTCCCAGCTCTACCCAAAGCAAGAACACAAGAAAACGACCAACAATCAATCACGGTACAATGCACAAGCAACATGATGCAATATATGGCATGATATGCGAGATGTGAAATGCAATGCATATGCGTGCTTCAGAAGGGAAAGAATGATCAAGGCATAAACTTGGCAAACCGAGGGTGCCGCTGGAAAGATGATATGATTTCGGTCGAAATCGATATAATGATCACCGGAAACGGAGGCACGGTTTGCAAATGGCAAGCAAAACAAGTATGACACAAATCTGCGATTAACAGCATGATGCCATCTAGAATGCAACAAGAAACTAAGCTAGTGCACTCCAACATAACAACAAAGCATATGGCAGTGATGTACACAAGATGCTTGACAAAACATGAACACTGAGCTACGGCTAAATCACAATAGAACATGTTCAAACAAGCATGGCAAAAGTGCAAAAGATATCAGCTTCACAGACTTAGTGAAAATACTAACATGCCAGGAATAACATCACGAAGCCATGTTTAGAGCAAGCAAACGACATGCTACAGGAACATACCATAGCAAACAAAGGCATGGCATGAATCTACTAAATGCATAGATCAAAAGACCCTTACTAATCATGAGCCAAAAAGGCACAGAAGATATGATGGCACCCATGTAAACATAGCAAGTTTTATTAACAGTTTCAGACTTAGCAGAAAACAGAGCATGGCATAAATAGAATTATGAAATCATCTTTGCAAGCTCAAACCACTCATCCCAAAGCCTTGCATGACAAAACAAGCATACTAACAGCAAAAAGACATGTTCATGAAGCTAACCATGGCAATATCAAGTTCATAGCATGCTTGGATCAATAGCAACAACCATGGAAAAATTGATTAACATGTAAACAATCTGCCAGGAACATTTTATAGTAAAAGTAGAGCAAGAACTAGTGTTAGGGCACTCCATAATTGCAAACAGGGGCATGGATGGATAGCGCATAACCATATGTCCAAAACATCCTTACTGAAGCATCTCAAAACAAGCATGGACCTCACTGTAGCAACATGTTTACATGGCATCAAAATAACAGCAGGAAAAATGACTTAGTAAAATACTAAGTCCCTGAAATCAGCAATATCACGAAGGCTACTTTGCATGCTTTTGCTAGTCACCACATAGATCACACAAATACATGGCAAGCACCTAAGTAAATATGGAATGACATAGTTCAAAACACATGTAGAGATCATGCCCATATGATGTACACATCAAATGTGACAAAAATGACAAATCATCATAATCTGATAAGTAGCAGCAGTAAACATTTTATAGCACTCTTGCATCAATGGTTAGGGCATCAAGATAAACTCAAACAAGCATGCCACAATTTAATGAAATGAAGAGCATCTCACAATGAACATTTCGATATATCATATGCATGAAACGGAGCTACGGTCATGGAGTTATGATGCAATGAACAGGGGCACAAAATGTTACAGGGAAAAGACTTGGAGGAAAAAACGACCTCCCGGATCTCAGATCTAGGGTTCTTCATCTAGCACGCAAACTGAGGTTCGCCGGAAGGAGTTGTCCGGAGTTGGAGGTCACGGTGGCGTGCAGGACTTGCCGGATCCAAGGCGGAGCTGCGCCGAACGGCAAGGTGCGATGCAGGCGAGGTCGCCGGAGTGCGGTGACGCGCGGGACGGGGCACGGCGGAGGCAGAGCTGCGCTGGACGTCGGCGAGGGCCCTGCGGCGGCGTACACCACGCGGCGGGGCGTGGGGCGCCGGGAGGAGGCGGCGGCGAGCTGCGAGGCTCGGGCCTCGCGCGGGCAAGCGGCGGCGGTGAATCGGGCCCCGCGGGCCAGGCGCGGGCTCACAGGCCAGCGGCAGCGGTGGGAGGCGGCGGGCGCCGGTTGGCTGTGGGCGGCGGTGCGGATGTGTCCGGTGTGGACCGGACGTGTCCGACGGTGGAGAGGGCTAGATCTAGGGTTGGACTGCGCGAAAAATTCGGAGGGAGCACCTATTTATAGGTAGGAGGAGATAGCAGTGTCCAAATGGGGTGTAGTTTTCGCCCACACGATCATGATCCGATGACGAAGGGCATGGAAGGGGTTTGGAAGGGTTATTGGGCTGTTTTGGAGGGGTGTTGGGCTGCAACACACAAGAGGCCTTTGCGGTTATCCGGTTAACCATTGGAGTATCAAACGGACTCCAAATGGAGCGAAATTTGGCAGGCGGTCTACCGGTGGTGTACCAAGGCCACTTGACAACTCTCGGTCCATTCGAGATCGTTTAACACCTGCACACGAAAAGAGACAAGAGGGGTGCGCCGGTGCACGTAGGAGTGTCGGATTGCGAAACGGACAGCGGGGAAAATGCTCGGATGCATGAGAGGAACACATATGCAAATGCGATGCACATGATGACATGATATGAAATGCATGACAAGAACCAAAAACAAAATGAAGACCAAAACCCAACCACGAAGGGAATCTCATAACTTAAAGCCGAAAATGGCAGAGACGGAGTTACAAATATGGTAAGTTACATCCGGGGTGTTACATAGCCCATCATGGAAAGGATTCCCACAACTTACTCAACTACGCCAGAGCCCATAATGGCTTGTGGCTGCACACGGAAGTTTCTAGCATGAATAATCTTATGATCCCTTTGAGCCTGGGTGGCATTCCATAGGATGATCACACGGGTACCCCGGGATCTCCTAGGACAACACTGGATTCCCCAGGTGCCCAAAACCAATCCACCCAGATGTGTATTAAACTAGCCACCTTAAGTTGCCCTTAGGTATAAATAACTCTCACCTCTTTCATGAATCACACAAACCAATCCACGTCTACGAGCATAGCAAAGTAGTGCAAGCATAATGCAATAATAACCGGGGTTTGAATATAAGACAATAGGTTCCTACCTCATCAACTACTTCCCAATACCCAAATGTTATTAAAGTCCTACTCATGCAATGTTTGAGGGTTTGAAACTAACGCATAAAAACTTGGTAAAAGGGATATGATCAAAGTGTTACTTGCCTTGCTGACGATCGGAAAACCCTAGTGATTCGTAGTAGCAAGCCTCGCACTCCGGAAACTCTATCGTGAACAAACAATAGCATACATAAGCACTCAAGCATAAGATGCAAGGGTAAAATCATAAGAAAAAGATCTAAACAGAAAGTTCAAGTAAAGAGCTTCGAGTTGCAAAAAGAATCACTCGAAACAGAGTTACGAAACTCGAACTACGATCAAAAGAAGTTCAAATTAAAATATGCTTGAAACCAAATTTTAAATTTTCAAAATAACGTTAAAGTTGTTTATCTGGACAGAGGGGATCAAGACGAAGATTTTGGTGTTGTTTTCACTGGATTTGGATAAACGAGCAAAAAATAGTGAGGGTTTGAAGATCAGGGACTAATCTGCAATGAAAATAATTATGGATAGGTCCCTGGCCGAAAATTAAACTAAAAAGAAAAATCTAACGAACGAACATTCAATAACGGAAAGTAACGAATGAATTCGTTCCTTAACCAAACGAATCGGGTGAACGTTCACTAATTAACATAACCCAAATAATAAACCGATCTTAAAAATAAAACCGATCTTAAAAATAAAACCAAACTTAAAAAACAGACGGTTTTATCGGTTTTATACCGGTTCGGGGAAGGAGAACTGGCAGCGGTGGCGTACTCCGGCGAGACGGGGCAGCGGCGACGCGGCGCGAGCGACGGCGAGCGGGGCTATGGCGGCGCGGGCGACGGGGTGGTGCGGGCGACAGGCAGCGGCGCGAGGCGGCGGCGGCGCAAGTGGCGGCGGCGGCTTGGGCGACTTGGGTGGCGGGGCAGCTTAAGGGGAGAGGGGCGGCGGCGCGGCGCTATTTAAAGGCCCCGGGGGTGGCCTTGCCGACTTGGGGGAGGGAGCGCGAGGCGGAGGCAGAGTCCGGCCGGACTCGGCGGCGGCGCTCCCGTGCGGGAGCCGGACTCCCATGGCTCGGGGTCGATGGCGATGGCCTGGGCCGGTTGGGCTTCGGGCCAGTCGGTCCGAAGAGTTTATTTTAATAATTTCACCGTAGAGAAAAATCCAAAATAAAAATAAATAAAAATCCTAAAATTTCAAAAATAATATTCACTGTCCTCTCCTAATATTTAGGACCACGTGAACATTTTTCTAGGCTAAAATGCAAATTTTCCCTAATTTATACGAATAAAATCTCAAATAAAATATATATTTTTATTTGAAATTAAATTTCCATTATTTCCTCTGCTTTGAAGAAGTCATATTATCTTCTCTCATTATTTTATTTATTTTGAAATAATTGGAAAAATAATTTCAAATAAAAATCACTTTGATCCAAATTTCCAACTTTGAAAATTCAAAATGGAATTTTATGAAAACCTCCAACTCTCTCACATGGTCCTTGAGTTGCTTAAGGGCTCTAGGATCAAAATGTCCAAATAAACCAAATTCAAAATGCTCAAAATATGGGTGCATATGATGACCTAATGATTAACATCCAAAGTGGAAATTGGGATGTTACACCTTCTGTCATTGGGATCAAGCACCTAAGATCGAACCCACTATAAAGCACCTCTTCCCATTGCAAGATAAATAGATCAAGTTGGCCAAATAAAACCCAAATATCGAAGAAGAAATACGAGGCCATAAGCAATCATGCATAAAGGAGATCAAAGAAACTCAAATACTTTCATGGATATAAAAAGATAAATCTGATCATAAACTCAAAGTTCATCGGATCCCAACAACAACACCGCAAAAGAGTTACATCATATGGATCTCCAAGAGATCATTGTATTGAGAATCAAGAGAGAGAGAGAGAGAGAGAGAGAGAGAGAGATGAAGCCATCTAGCTACTAACTACGGACCGGAAGGTCTACAAAGAACTGCTCACGCATCGTCAGAGAGGCATCAGTGGAGGTGGTGAACCCCATCCGAGATGGTGTCTAGATTGGATCTAGTGGTTTTGGACTCTGCAGCGGCTGGATGAATATTTCGTCGACTCCCCTAGGGTTTTGGGAATATTGGGGTATTTATAGAGCAAAGAGGTGGTCCGGGGGGCACCCGAGGTGGGCACAACCCACCAGGGGGCGCCTAGGCCTCCTAGCGCACCCTGGTGGGCTGTGACTCCCTCGGGGCACCCCCCAGGGTGTAGCCAGGGCCCGTTGTGTTCCTTCTGGACCATAAAAATTCTTCGTAAAGTTTCGTGGCATTTGGACTTCGTTTGGTATTGATTTTCTGCGATGTAAAAAACATGAAAAAAACAGCAATTGGCACTTGGCACTATGTCAATTGGTTAGTACCAAAAATGATATAAAATGATTATAAAACATCCAAGATTGATAATATAACAACATGGAACAATCAAAAATTATAGATACATTGGAGATGTATCAGTGTCGTTCTTAGTTGTTTTTGTACAACAACATTCCCTTATGTTTTTCTTTGTTTGGTGGTCTAGTGGGCATTGTTTCTTCATGTTGTTCGTCCTCTTCACTCTCTTCTTCTTCCTCCTCTTCTTCATCTGCTTCTTCATAAGCCACTTCTTCTTCAGTTGCATCACCATCTTCTTCTATGATTTCTTCTTCTCCTTCTTCTTCATTTTGTGATCTTGTTCTTTTGGGGCAAGTTCTTGAATTGTGCATGTCCCTCTTCTTGTAGATGCTGCAAAGTCTCAGTTTCGTTCTTAGTGTTGTCAGCGGAATCTCTGTTTGGTTGTGCATCGCCATGGCCATGGTTTTCTTGTTCATGTTTTCTTTTACGTGTCCTAGAATTGTGGCCCTTGATGGCATTACATGTCTTGCACCTTCTTATTCCCAATGGCTGACCATCACTGTCCAGCCAAGCTGTGGCTTACTGTTTTTGTCATCATTTTTCTCCTTGCATGCAGCCTTTTTGAGTTGCATCGCCCCCTTTCTTCCTCCCTCTTGTGTTTGAAACAAGAGGTGGAAGAATTGTTTCCTTTTTTATTGCACTAGTAGCACCATGTTCAGCATCTTATTTTTGCTCGGTTTCCTTTTTGATTGCACCCATGCGTTGTGTTCAGACATCGCCCTGTGGTACCCGGCGTCGGACCTTGTCCCTCTGTTTGCAAGGTCCACTATTGTTTCTGACATCAATTTTCTACGACAAAATAGTGAAGTTCCATCTGGTGTTGTTTGTTTGTAGTCTCTTCTGTCAAACGTTGGATTTGATCTTGCATTCCGAGTGTATCTTTTCATGATGTACACATTAGGAATCTTGTCTACTCTCAGGTGATACAACATGCATACCACATGGATGCAAAACAGCCCTGCAGACAACACATGTTTCTTTATTTTTTATGTGAACTGCATGAAATAAATAAACATAGTTTTTGTTATTTGTGCATTTTAAGGAAGTGAACTTCACTTGGTTTTGTGAGTTACTTGTGCAAGTGGACTTTTAAAATTCAGTAAGTGAGCTTCATGCATAACTTTCAGAAATTAGGATTTTTATGCTAGCGAGTCGCGCCTGTGTGTGTCCAGAGTTTGCACTCACATTCGTAGACACCATTATTTTCATCGGCGACCACATGGAAATCATGCCTTGCCCAATCAAATGCATCTGATATGTTGTAGTGGTGTACGAGGTACTTTGTTGGGTTCTCATGGCATTCTGCTCTGAATGTAGTGTTGCGATAGAGTGCTTCTTTGAAATTTGCAAAAACTGCCCTTGTGTATACATTTGACAACTGAACTTCGAACCCAAACTGGGTCGTTGTCTTTACCTCTGACTGCATGATCAGAAATGCAATGTTACGAATCAAAGAACTAAAAATATTGTTTATTTTTGTAGTTATTTAGCAGTTTTTGATGGACATTTTATTTACCTCATTTCCTGCATGCTCAACGACCCTCCTGGTCTGAATGCACTTGTCCACCTATTAAGCAAACAGATGGAGATCATGCTTCTCTTTGGTAAAGTTTTTCTTCAATATATGGTTCATGCTCTCGCTTCTTTGAGGGGAAGTCATCTGAGCACAGAATATTTCCTTGTAGTAAGCTGATATCCACTCACGCCGGTCATTCCATAGCGACTTCATCACTTCGTTGTTTTGCAAGTTATACTTCTGCATAAGATTGTTCCATGCCCATTCAAATTCTGACGGCATCAGTGGGTGGTTCAGCACCACAGTAACTTCATCCTTGAGTTTCTCGTGCGCCTTATATAGCAAGGCGAGGTGGTCTTTATACTTCTTCATTATGTGCCAACGACACAACTTATGCAATGTATCTCGGAGGCTATTTTCTATTGTTGCCTTCATGGATGAACATTGGTATGAAGAAGCACAGGTATTGTGTTATTGTGAAGTTGGCAATGTGCAAGAAGGACAGAGTAAATAGTAGTGGACCGAACAAACATAAATATACATGTGTTGGTATTGTACCTGTGAGGATACATATCGGCGGCTTGTTGCTCATGCATCCGAGGAATGTCTTGAAAACCCACTCGAACGACGGGATCGTTTTATCTCGCACAAGGGCGACATCAAATATGGTGCTCTGTAGATGATGGTTCACTCGCACGAAGACTCCCAGTGGCATGTGAAACTTGTTAGTTTTATATGTCGTGTCAAATGTAGCACAATCCCGAAATCTTCATATGGTCCTCTGCAATTTGCATTGGCCCAAATGACGTTTCTTACACGATTATCTGCATCGACGTCGTAATCATAGAATAACTCTAGGTTGATCTTCTACATCTTCTCGAAGAAATCCAGAAGTTTCTTGACATCATCTTGAGACTCTTCTCTAGCAAACTTCTGTTTCTTGCATTTCAAATGCAATGCAAACTCATCTCATCAAACAAGAAATAATTACCCCAAGAATTCTCAAGCGATATGTTATGTGATGTGCTTACTTGTTGACCTAGTCGCGGCTAGTATGTCCCATGAACTACAGACCACCGGACATGCGACAACATTGACATCATCTGTGCGTGTGTGTGTGGTTGTCTAGTTGCATGTCCTTCACCAACTGGTCAATCAAAGGATCGTCTCTTTTGTGTGAGTGCATGTGCAAAAGCATCCCGGGGATTTCTAGCATCTTGTGATTGTGGTTGAGCTCAACTGTTTCTATCACAAAACTCCCATTCTTCCTCTCTTTGACTCTAATTCTTGCCTTGCAGCCAATCCCTTTTGATGTCTTCTCACGTTTCCGGTCATAATCTGTCAAAGTCTGCTTCTGCGCCCCTTCTCTTGAGCAGACAATGCAGGCATTTTTCTTGTGTTTTGACTCCTTGCGTATGCCAAACCTTGCATATCTTGCATAAGTGTTGTAAAACTCCAATGCATTGTCGTACGAGGTGAACTTCATTCCAGCGGCAGGTATGAGGTTTGGTGGCATGTTTTTATCCTGCATCAAGTGCAATGCTATATGAGACAAAGTGTATAGTTCTGTTTAAATACGAGGACTGCATATGAGTTAAGAAAGCATTGCAATGTTACTAAGTTTTCGGAAGAGTCAACTATTTTAGATGTTAGACAAAACTTCACAGGAAATGTCAGTGTGCACTGCAATGTTATCTGAATGGACTACAAATATTATTATTATTCAGGACATAAACTTACATGTGTGTAATGTTGTTCATCCGATGGCATTTGTAGCTCACTTTGTTGTATTGGACATGGTGGGGTTATAGCAGATATGTGTAGTTGAGGATCTCGCGGTGGCAATAGTGAGGAGGACTTGTACCTGCCGTTGACTTCTGACCGAGGCACCTTTGGTGGTCGTAGTATTGAACTTGATGCAGTAGGTGTACTCGGAGCTATGTTTTTTTGTGCAACATGTGAACGTTGAGCTCTATTTTGTCGTGTAGTAGGTGCACACTGGGCGTTGTTTTGTGGTGCAGCAGGTGGACGCGGTGGTAATCCGGTGTTGTGGTGATGTCTCACTGGATTGGTTTGAAATTGTTGGAGCGGTGTCACATCATAATAATCATCATTTTTTGCAACATCATGGTCAACAACATCATTGTTGTCTGTTCAGACATGCTGTCCAAATGTAGTGAACTCGTGCTTGTACTCTGGATTGAGAACTGGCATTGGCTCATCTTCATCATCGTCATCTTCATCATCCTGTTGGTGAGTGTCGGTGTCAAAACCAGCGGATCTCGGGTAGGGGGTCCCGAACTGTGCATCTAGGCCGGATGGTAACAGGAGGCAAGGGACACGAAGTTTTACCCAGGTTCGGGCCCTCTCGATGGAGGTAAAACCCTACGTCCTGCTTGATTAATATTGATGATATGGGTAGTACAAGAGTAGATCTACCACGAGATCGGAGAGGCTAAACCCTAGAGGCTAGCCTATGGTATGATTGTTGTTGTGTATGTTGTCCTATGGACTAAAACCCTCCGGTTTATATAGACACCGGAGAGGGTTAGGGTTACACAAAGTCGGTTACAATGGTAGGAGATCTGCATATCCGTATCGCCAAGCTTGCCTTCCACGCCAAGGAAAGTCCCTTCCGGACACGGGACGAAGTCTTCAATCTTGTATCTTCATAGTCCAGGAGTCCGGCTGAAGGTATAGTCCGGCCATCCGGACACCCCCTAATCCAGGACTCCCTCAGTAGCCCCCGAACCAGGCTTCAATGACGATGAGTCCGGCGTGCAGATTGTCTTCGGCATTGCAAGGCGGGTTCTCCTCCAAATTCCGTGTACCTATTGAATAAAGTCTGGTTTTCTTGTAAATGTTGCGCTCCTTGGCTTCTACGTCCAATAATGGTCGTCTCCCACGTGTCAAACGAATATGAAAAGTCTGAGTGTTTTTTCATTCACACCCCTAGCCGTGTAAATGAGCCGCCCATTTAAGGGGACGAGGATTTAGATCCAAACCACATCTTCTCCCCTTCGCGAGTGTTCATCAGAGCGCATCCGACAAAGGTCCATACCACCATGGCCAGCCGTTGCAACTCCTCCTCTCGCCCTTCCAGCCCTCAGCCTGGATATTGGGAGATATGCTCCATCCCGCATAGCGAGCTAGTGACGCTCCAGACCAAGGGATTTCTCCCCCCGGCCTATATGGTCCCGGTTCGAGCCGGTCTTGCCATCTATAATGGCGGAGAGTAAGCGGAGAGTGCCCCTAATCCCTCCAAAGGAGAGCGGGTGTGCCTCGTCCCTTATTTAATAAGGGGGCTAGGATTTCCAATCCATCCATTTCTCCGGGGGCTGCTGGAGTTCTACGGCCTCCAGCTACACAATCTCATGCCTGCCTCCATATTGCATATCGCGGGCTTTGTAGCCCTCTGCGAGCTGTTTTTGGGTGTTGAGGCTCATTTCGGACTATGGAAAAGGTTATTCTTCCTTGTGCCTCGCTCTAAGGAGGGGTCAATGTATCAAGTGGGCGGAGCCGAAGTGTGGCGCATCGCCGGGACCGGATATCTATCCGGAACTCCAAAGAAGGCGTCCGAAGACTGGCATTCGGAATGGTTTTATATAGAGGATGTCCCGCTGCCGGATCCTGTTCGGATTAGCCTCCCTGAGTTCGACAGTGCTCCCTTAAAGAAGCGCATAAGCTGGCGTCCACGGAGCCCTCAGAGGGAAAGTGACAGGGACATCATTTACCTGATGGGCCGAATAAGATTGTTAGCCCATTCCGGACTGACCATGATCGGGGTTATGGCCGAATGCATCATGCGGGGGTGTAGCCACTTCAGTATAGAAGCCACCCCATGTGGGACTTCAACGGGGAGGACGACGCCACCCGCTACGGCCTTAAGGGGCCGGATTCAGCTGCCGCTCTACTAAAGATCTTGTCCACTTTGTATAAGGGAGAAGAGGAGGAATTTCTCCGCGTCAATCCATAGGGTGGATTCTCTATGCACAATCCCCCAAGCTAGGTAAGCGGTCACATTTATTTGCCCATCCGTTTTGTATTCCCATTGTTAAATATTCAGTCTAACGACTTCAACGCAGGAACTGCGCCGGGCTGTTAAGGAAATAAACAACCCTCCTCCACAACCCGAGGACCCAGGACGGTCCCTCGACCCGGCCTCTCAAGAGGATCCGGACATATGTGTGGAGCTGATTGATGGAGTGTTCCACCAATTGAGCAAGGACAACGCCTTGGTGGCCATTACGGCCGATTACCCAGGGCTAATTCCTCCCTCCCAGGTAACTAAGATCAAAGTCCCAGTACCCCGAATAGGTGTCCGCCCTCTCATGCTTCCAGTTTCCTGATTACAACCGAGCTTTGCAGGGGAGGTTTTTGAGACGGGAGGCCGAACCTGCGGCAACAAGCCAACGAGGGGCCGCAGGGCCCCGTGGGAAGAAAAGAGGCGCAGTCCAGACCGAGGTGTCAACGCAAAGGTATGGTGCGCCCCCTTATCCCAGGTGTTACACCTGCGAGGCATATCAACACTCGTGCTCTCTTCAGGACAAAGAGACCTCACCGGACTGTACCCGGAGAGGCTGCCAACCGCGCCTCCACCAGCCAGGCTCCAAAGTCTGGTCCGGAGGCGGAGGCGAACACAAGGCGCGCAACAAACGCTCCTCCGACGGAGGATGTGGACAGGTTGTCTACCACCAACTCTGAGGTGGAGAGTGCCATGAACCACAGGCGTCACCGGACAATTCTTCGCGACGCTTGTTTCTCCTAAGAGGCATTAGATGCCTTTAATTCGGGAGATGCGTACCTCCGTGCCACTTAAAATGGTCTAGCCAGAGCCACAGAGCAATATGTAAAAGACATACAGGTAAGAAAATTTTGGTAATTATATATATATATATATATATACCAGTAGCCCCCGAGACTTGAAACAGTTAGAATAACTGATTTAAGGGTCATTTCTTATGCAGGTTCTTACAGAAAAGAATTCCCTACTGTCCAAGGAGCTGGAAGAGTGCAAAGCCCAACTTGAGGCCGCACTAGCCGCGGCAGGGGAGCCCAAGGAGACCCCCTCTAGTAATATACACTTCGAAAGATAAGTATTTTGCGAAGCACGACATGGGTGCGAATCTGACAAATGAAATTGCAGATGGTGCCGATTGAATCCGGAAAGGCAACACCTACTACGCCAGCTAAAGGCTGGTGAGAAGGTGCTGACAAAGGTGAGGCGGGAGAAGAACGATCTCCAAGATGCCAACACCAAGCTGGGCGTCGAGCTGAAAGATGTTCGTGCCCAGTTGTCAGACTCCGTTAAGGAGAATCAGCGGCTTCGGCGCGCCATATTTAGTAAGTGCTTGAACGAACCTTTGAAAGAAAGTTCAGCAGGAAAGTCGACTAACAGAGCAATGTCTGTAGGTGTGCTAACAGGTCGCCCTGCAGAGGAGATGCCCGGTTCTACGGGTGACCTTCTTCCCGAGCTCTCGCAATCGCCCGATCGAGTTCGGCAGGCGATGCAAGGCGTCGCCCAGGCCCTGTGGCCATCCATCTCCATGCCCGAAGGTCTTGGAGAGCTTGCGGAGAAGCTAAAGGGAGCACGGCAGCGCTTCCGATTGTGGAAGATATCGGCCTGCCGTCAAGGCGCTAGGGAGGCCTGGGCCATGGTGAAGACACGGTACACAAAGGCTGACCCCAACCACATGGCCGAGGTCGGTCCTGTAGGGCCCGATGGGAAGGAGATCCCTGTAAGCTTAGTATACGGCCAAGTAGAGTTGGCCGCAAAGTATTCCCAGCAGGACTGTAAATTAGACAGCCTGTTAGATGGTATTGAAGAGGAATACAATCAGTCAAAATGACTATGTAATTTAATTAACATTTATAATGCCTTCTAGCCGGATTGTAGATCATTTGTCATGGCCGACCTTTTCGCTTCAGCCTCGGGACCTGACGGTCCGGAGTGTGTCCGAATTCCCATGCGGTTATATAGGAACTGGGGAATGCATGGAGACCAGGCGTAGGGGTCATTAGTGCGTGAACAGACAAGTGCCCAACTAGTTATGTTATATTACATGGTTAGTAAGAAACATCTTCCAGGGAGAATAGTTCTGTTAAGGGTTCCTTTCCCTGGGAGGCATGCCCTAAAGTGCATGTCCATTCTGCGAAAAGAAACGCAGGAAAAACATCTGGGGGCGTATAGATAAATGAAATAAAAAAAGATCATCTTTAGTTCACTGACCGAATATTCCCTTAAGAACGCTAGCTTTCGGCTTCACCCAGTCTGAGGTACACGTCCGGCTGACCCGGCAGTAACAATCGCAGAGGTGCTCCCTTTACCACCTAGCCGAACAATCGGGAACGTAGGGGTAAGCATAGGATCCAGGCAACCCAGCTTGGCCAAAACTTAAGTCATATCGATGCATATAATGGTGAATAAAAGGTACATGTGGAAGTGTGACACATGTGTTGGGCATGAAGCCCGTATAAATAAGCTTCCGTTTAAAGAAGCCCCCAGGTTTAATGAGTGCTGATAGCGCATCACTTTATGAGCCTTCAAAGGTTATAAGAGAGAGAGAGAAGAAGAAGAGGAATGTAAGACAGAAAGTATATAAAAATGGACAGAGGAAGGAGACGAACATAGAGTCCGGCGCTAGGCATAGAATCTTCGGAGATGGGCTGCGTTCCATGGGTTCGGCTCGAGTCGGTTATCCGATGCATCTCCCAGGCGGTACACTCCACCAGTCAGGACTTGGTCAATTATGAAGGGATCTTCCCACTTGGGCTTGAGTTTGTCCTTTTTCTTGTCCGGTAGTCGTAGAACTAATTCGCCAACGTTGTAATTTTTGGCACGTACTTCTCTGCTTTGATATCTTCGAGCCTGCTGTTGATAGAATGCGGAACAGGCTTTTGCCACGTCACGCTCCTCCTCCAATGCGTCCAAGCTGTCCTGCCGATCGAGCTCGGCTTCTCTTTCTTCGTACATGCGCACTCGAGGTGAGTCATGAATTATGTCGCAAGGCAAAACTGCCTCTGCGCCATACACCATAAAGAATGGTGTGTATCCGGTGGTGCGATTCAGCGTGGTCTGCAGCCCCCAGAGTACGGAGTCGAGCTCCTCTACCCAGTGCATGTTAGATTCCTTGAGGGACCGCACTAATCTGGGTTTGATGCCGCTCATGGTAAGACCATTTGCACGTTCGACCTGGCCGCTAGTTTGTGGGTGATAGACGGAAGCATAATCGAGCTTGATGCCCATGTTTTTGCACCAGAGTTTTACCTCGTCGGCCGTGAAGTTCGTGTCGTTATCAATGATGATGTTGTGGGGGACGCTGTAACGGTGTACAACCCCGGATATAAAGTCTATCACCGGTCCGGATTCGGCCGTCTTAACAGGCTTGGCTTCTATACATTTGGTGAACTTATCCACCATGACCAGTAAGTATTTTTGCTTGTGGGTTCCGCCTTTAAGGGGTCCAACCATGTCAAGCCCCCAGACCGCAAAGGGCCAAGTAATGGGGATAGTTTGGAGGGCGGTGGGTGGCATATGGCTTTGGTTTGCAAAGAGCTGGCAACCGGTGCATCGCTGGACTAAGTCCTAAGCGTCTGCCCGGGCCGTCGGCCAATAAAAGCCTGTGCGGAAGGCCTTGCTTACAAGGGACCGAGCTGCAGTGTGATGACCGCCGAGTCCGGCATGAATTTCAGCCAGGAGGTTCCGCCCTTCCTCTTCGGAGATGCACCTTTGAAGGACTCCGGTAGTGCTTTTCTTATAAAGCTCTCCCTCGTGGACTTTGTAGGCTTTGGATCGCCGCACTATGTAGCGTGCCTCATTTTGGTCCTCGGGGAGTTCCTGCCAAATAAGGTAGGCGAGGAATGGTTCCGTCCACGGGGCGATGACGGCCATTATTACATGGGCTGAAGGTGTTATTTCATTGGTTCCGTCCACGGGGCGATGACGGCCATTATTACATGGGCTGAAGGTGTTATTTTATGGGGCGATTGTGTCAGAATGTTCGGTGTCGGGCAGTGCGGTTGGGTCCGGGCTGTTATTGTGCGGCTCCCCTTCCCATACTACGGATGGCTTGAACAGCCTTTCCAAGAAGATGTTGGGGGGGACTACATCGCGTTTTGTGCCGATGCGTGCCAGGACATCTGCCGCCTGATTATTTTCCCGGGCTATATGGTGAAATTCAAGCCCTTCGAACCGAGCTGACATTTTTAGGACGGTGTTGCGGTAAGCTGCCATCTTTGGATCCTTGGCGTCGAAGTCCCCATTTATTTGGGATATTGCGAGGTTCGAGTCCTCGCGCACCTCTAGGCGTCGAATGCCCATGGATACTGCCATCCAGAGACCATGTAAAAGGGGCTCATATTCGGCTGCATTGTTGGAGTCTCTGTACATAATCTGGAGTACGTATTGAACTGTGTCTCCTATGGGGGACGTCAAAACGACGCCAGCCCCCAGTCCGGCCAACATCTTGGAGCCGTCGAAATGCATGATCCAATTTGAATATGTGCCGTACTCTTTAGGGAGTTCGGCCTCCGTCCATTCTGCGACGAAGTCGGCCAAGACTTGCGACTTGATGGCTCGCCGTGGCTTATAAATTATGTCGAACGGGAGGAGCTCAATGGCCCATTTTGCAATCCGGCCCATTGCGTCACGGTTGTTTATAATATCGTTAAGTGGTACTTCCGAGGCTACTGTGATTGAACACTCTTGAAAGTAGTGTCGTAGCTTCCGGGATGCCATGAATACCGCGTACGCAATCTTTTGATAATGCGGGTACCGTGTTTTGCACGGAGTGAGGACAGTGGACACATAATAGACCGGCTTTTGAAGGGGTAATTTGTGTCCGTCCGTTTCTCGTTCGACGACGAGCACTACGCTTACCACCTGATGTGTTGCTGCAATGTACAATAGCATTGGTTCGCCAATGTTTAGCGCGTCCAGGACTGGGTTTTTTGCCAATATGGTTTTTATTTCGTCGAGTCCGGCCGCGGTTGCATCCGTCCATTCGAAGTGTTCGGTGCGTCGAAGTAGGCGGTAGAGGGGTAGGGCCTTTTCTCCCAAGCGGGATATAAAGCGGCTTAGGGCCGCCACGCATCCGGTTAACTTTTGTATTTGTTTGAGGTCCTTTGGGATATCCAATTGTGACAGAGCTCGGATCTTGGCTGGATTTGCTTCAATTCCCCTACCGGATACAATGAAGCCCAAGAGCTTTCCGACTGGGACGCCGAAAATGCGTTTTTCTGGGTTCAGCTTGATGTTGTATGTTCGGAGGTTATCAAATGTGAGCCTCAAGTCGTCTACTAGAGATTCGACATGTCTTGTTTTGACGACCACATCATCTACGTATGCCTCCACTGTTTTGCCAATCTGTTTTGCCAGACATGTCTGAATCATGCGCTAATATGTTGCGCCGGCGTTTTTGAGCCTGAAGGGCATTGTGTTGAAGCAGAATGGGCCGTATGGTGTGATAAATGCCGTTGCGGCTTGGTCTCATTCTGCCATCTTGATTTGATGGTAGCCGGAATATGTGTCGAGGAAACACAATGAATCGTGTCCTGCGGTAGCGTCGATAGTTTGATCGATGCGGGGGAGGGGGAAGGGATCCTTTGGGCAAGCCTTGTTAAGGTCTTTGAAATCAACGCACAGGCGCCAGGATTTGTCCTTCTTTGGTACCATCACAAGGTTTGCTAGCCAGTCTAGATGTTTTATATCTCTGATGAATCCGTCCTCCAATAGCTTTGCTAGCTCCTCTCCCATGGCCTGTCTCTTAGGTTCGGAAAAATGCCAAAAAGCCTGTTTGACAGGTTTGAATCCTGTTTGGATATTTAAGCTGTGCTCGGCCAGCCTGCGTGGGATTCCTGGCATGTCTGAAGGGTGCCAGGCGAAAATGTCCCAGTTCTCTCGTAGGAACTCTCGCAGTGCGGTATCTACATCAGGGTTTAACTGTGCTCCGAAGGAAGCTGTTTTATTGGGGTCCGTTGGATGGACTTGGAATTTGAATATTTCGTCCGCCGGTTTAAAGGAGGTGGACTTGGATCTTTTGTCGAGTACCACATCATCCCTATTCACCATAGAGCGCAGCGCAGTCAGTTCCTCAGCCGCTAGGGCTTCGGATAGTGCCTCGAGGGCCAGTGCGGCTGTCTTGTTTTCGGCGCGGAGTCCTATGTCCGGATCACTAGCTAGAGTGATGATCCCGTTAGGCCCGGGCATCTTGAGCTTCATGTACCCGTAATGGGGTATTGTTTGGAAGATTGTAAATGCTTCCCGCCCTAGCAGAGCGTGATAACCGCTGCTGAATGGAGCCACATGGAACGTGACCTCTTCGGACCTGTAATTATCCGGCGTGCGGAACACCACATCTAGTGTGATTTTTCCTGTGCAGCATGCTTCCCGACTTGGGATTATTCCTCTAAAGGTTGTGCTGCTTCGCTCAATGCGGTTCCAGTCTATTTCCATTTTTTAAGGGTTTCCTCATAAATGAGGTTCAATCCGTTGCCGCCATCCATGAGTACCTTGGTAAGACGAAAGCCGTCCACTATTGGACTGAGGACCAATGCGGCTGGTGCTCGGGCTGTTCGGAATTTAGGTTCATCACTGGCGTTAAAGGTAAAAGCCGTGTCACTCCATGGGTTTATTGTTGCTACTTGGTAGACTTTGGCAAGGCTGCGGAGTGTCCATTTTCGCATATTATTTGATGTGAAAGTCTCGAAGACTGTTAATACCGTATTGGTGTCTTTGGGGTGGCTTTCTGTGGCCTCCGGAATTAGGAGATTTTCACCAATTTTGGCCACCTGCCGGAGAATCCAACATGCTCTAAGGTTGTGAGTTGGTGTGGCGTCCTCTGTACTGTGAATTTTACAGGGTCCATTAAGCCATCCTTCCAGTACGGTTCCATGCCCTGTAGAGGGTTTTTGCTTTTTGGTGTTTGACCCGGGTGTCTGGCGATGATGCACCCTTTTATTTTGGACTGGGTTTGTATTCAGGGCCGAATTGTCCCAAAATTTAATTTTGGTTTTCCAAGCGCTTTCCATCGCACAGTACTTTCGTACAATGGATGCCAAGTCAGCGAAGCGTGTAATATCACGGCGACTTATGGCGTTGAGGATTCCCTTATCCGTGCAATTATTGCAGAAAATTAAGATTGCGTCTTCCTCGCGGCAGTCCCTTGTCCTGTTCTCAACCAGGAGGAATCTGGCCCAGTAATGATGTACTGTTTCATCAGGCTCTTGCCTGATTTGGGATAGATCACTTATGTTCGGGTGGGTGGGTGGAATTAAATTCGAAGCCTCACCCAATCTGAGGCTCAGAGGCCGAGGAATTTCTGAACTCGAAAATTTGGATTCCTGGATGTTGTCCAATGAATCCAGCCCGTCGTCTGACTCTAAGTTCAGGTTTTGAGTGATATCCTCCCCTCCGCGGGTATCCGGCTTGGAGGGATCGGGAATCCGGACGTAGCAAGTTCTTAAGATAGATGAAGGGTTGCCGCACTGTCCCTCTACCACGGCAACGTGATGGGTGACTTGGGGAGAGTTAATCTCTCTCAGATTGGGTTTAGGCCCAATCTGGTCGTAATCCGTAGCGACTCCCAGGGCGGCGAAGCGATCCAAGAGCTCGTTTATAAAGGAGAGCTCCATTGTATCTAACTGCTCAGCGAGTTCCAAGATGACATGAAGATTGTTTTCGATGGCTCGAGAGGTCATCGTCGGCGCAGAAGCCGAACATGCGGTCATAAGAAAACCACCTAGCCGGAGGGTTTGGCCGACAGCCAAAGCTCCCTTAGCAACTGTGCCGTCTTTAAAGACGGGGCGAGTCATCCTTCCTGATGGCGATGACACAGAGGAACTCTCAATGAAAGCACCAATGTCAGTGTCAAAACCGGCGGATCTCAGGTAGGGGGTCCCGAACTGTGCGTCTAGGCCAGATGGTAATAGGAGGCAAGGGACACGAAGTTTTACCCAGGTTCGGGCCCTCTCAATGGAGGTAAAACCCTACATCCTGCTTGATTAATATTGATGATATGGGTAGTACAAGAGTAGATCTACCACGAGATCGGAGAGGCTAAACCCTAGAGGCTAGCCTATGGTATGATTGTTGTTGTGTATGTTGTCCTACGGATTAAAACCCTCCGGTTTATATAGACACCGGAGAGGGTTAGGGTTACACAAAGTCGGTTACAATGGTAGGAGATCTGCATATCCGTATCGCCAAGCTTGCCTTCCACGCCAAGGAAAGTCCCTTCCGGACATGGGACGAAGTCTTCAATCTTGTATCTTCATAGTCCAGGAGTCCGGCTGAAGGTATAGTCCGGCCATCCATACACCCCCTAATCCAGGACTCCCTCAGTGAGTGCCCTCCCACATGAAGGTGATATCATCGCCATCTTCGACTATCTCTTCTTCCTAGAAAAAATCTTCTTCCGAAGAGTATTGCACCCTGTTTGTTGTCATGAAGAATCCTCGAGGAATCTCAGGGGTAAACCAGCCAGTATCTCTTCTCGAAGAAGCTTGACTCTTCCGAAAGTTGATGGTCCTTGGGTTTTCAATTATGCGCGGCATCTTGTTTCTGTTGAACGTCATTTCCTGCACAAAACGGCCGAGCTGCATTGTCAATAAAATGAACTAAATCATACAAACTGCATTGTGTTTAAAAGGGTACTGCAAACTAATGCACGCGGACTGCATCATCCCGTAGGGTGAACTGAAGTAATCGCACTGCATCATTGTCCATGGTTAACCTATACAATCGTACTACATAACTGAGCAACTACACTACCATTTTAATCACGGTGAACTGAAGTAGCCGCACTGCATTGTTTTTGGAGGTGTACTGGACTGCGTGCACTACTTTGTCTGTAATAAATAAACCGAGAGAGATGAAGAAGTGTATTGCTTACCTCGTGGTGTAGTGCTTTCTTGCGTTTGCAGGAGGAAGTTTCCTTCGCGTCCGTCTACAACACTCTTGTGTTCACCCCGTGCAGCCCACTTGCCCTTCAGGAGTTCATGAGCGTTTTGGACATTGCTCAAGGTGAGTGGAGACGGAGGATCTGCACTGAAGGTCATCACAACATTCATCCAAGAAGCTGGGGTGGATGAAGGAACCTTGCCCACAGTCCTCCTTCGTTGAATTGGTGTTATGTCGAGGCAGCACCAATCTACATCTGAGGAAGGATAGGAAATTGAAGACGCACCACTCAACACCATGGAAGAAGGCCTGGAGCTTGAGCTCTGCCTCCTGCTCCTCGTACTGAGGTACCTGAGGAACATCGTGCACGATGTCGCTTGGGAGGATGACTTCAGCACTGTAACCCATAAAAAATGGTGTGTAGTCGGTACATCAGTTGGGTGTAGTCTGTAGGATCCACAGAACATATCTAGCTCCTCTACCCACTTTCCGCCAGCTTTCTTGAGAAACCTTGGCTTGATGCCGCCAAGGACCAATCCGTTGGCCCGTTCGACCTGCCCATTGGTTTGCGTGTGATATACAGAAGCATAGTCTAATTTGATATTGCGTCCAACTCAATAATCTTGGAACTTCTCTGATGTAAAATTCTTCCCATTGTCCATGATTATACTATGGGCCATGCTATGGTGTACCACACCTGACATGGATTTGATGAATGGCTTGATAGCTTGACTGGTAATCGGCTTTGCTTCAATCCAGTTAGTGAACTTGTCGACCAGGACGCGGAGGTACTTATTGCCTCCCTCGCCCTTTCGTATAGGTCCAATCATGTCCAACTCCTAGACATCAAAGGGCCAGATTATGGGAATTGTTTCAAAGGTTCTAGCCGGTAAGTGGTTGGCTTGAGCAAATAGTTGGCATCCCAGTCATTTGTTGACTATATCAATTGCGTCTGCCCATGTCGTAGGATAATAGAAGACAACAAGGAAGGCCTTGCTCACCAGGGTCCGACGAGCCGCATGGTACCCTCAAGTGCCAGAATGAATCTCATGCAAGAGTTGCTGACTCTTCTCATGGTTGTGGTGGTTGTTGCCATCATCGTGGTTGTGGTGGGGATGCCCAGGATAAGAAACGTGACGACAGAGAGGGTGGACGCGAGGAAGAGGCCTGGAGCTCCTGCATCCGCGCATCAAAGATCGCTTCTTCTCCACCGACACCAGCACTTACGTCGTTGCATTCCACAAGCATGCCCATGCCTCCTGTGTAGGAGGATGGCACCGCCTCCTCCCCAACCACCATCACCTTCCTCGCACCTCTGCCTCGCGGACAAAGCCATTGCGCACTATTGCAACATAGGAGCTCCCCTGGTCGTGGCTGAAATTGGTTTGCTCGGGAGCACCCGTCACCGCTCCCCGCGAAGCAGCTGAAGGAAATATGCCCTAGAGGCAATAATAAAGTTATTATTTATTTCCTTATATCATGATAAATGTCTATTATTCATGCTAGAATTGTATTAACCGAAAACTTTGTACATGTGTGATTACATAGACAAACTAAGTGTCACTAGTATGCCTCTACTTGACTAGCTTGTTAATCAAAGATGGTTAAGTTTCCTAGCCATGGACAAGAGTTGTCGTTTGATGAACAGGATCACGTCATTAAAGAATGATGTGATTGACTTGACCCATCCGTTAGCTTAGCACGATAATCGTTTAGTTTGTTGCTATTGCTTTCTCCATAACTTATACATGTTCCTATGACTATGAGATTATGCAACTCCTGGATACCGGAGGAACACTTAGTGTGCTATGAAATGTCACAATGTAACTGGGTGACTATAAAGATGCTCTACAGGTGTCTCCGATGGTGTTTGTTAAGTTGGCATAGATCGAGATTAGGATTTGTCACTCCGTGTATCGGAGAGGTGTCTCTGGGCCCTCTCGGTAATGCACATCACTATAAGCCTTGCAAGCAATGTGACTAATGGGTTAGTTATGGGATGTTGCATTACGGAACGAGTAAAGAGAATTGCTGGTAACGAGATTGAACTAGGTATTGAGATACCGATGATCAAATCTCGAGAAAGTAACATATTGATGACAAAGGGAACAACGCATGTGTGTGTTTGCTGCCAAAGTTTCAGCTGCATGTTCTTGTTGGTTGAATTCATCTATTGTGATTTTCGTGATTCCCCCAAAGTGTGTGTTCAGATCCAAGTCCCTTGTTGAAAGTTTGTCAAAAAAAGGCAAAAAAAGGCAAAAAAAGAAAGTGTGTGCAAGAAGCAAAGGAGAGAAAACTTGGGACTGTTCTTCACTTATATCTTGAGAAATCCATGTTTGTGTTGTGAGCTGAAATGTGTCAAGTGTGCAAAGTCTTCAATCCTTGCTTGCAACAAATCTAATTCCTTGGCGAGAGTTGCATGTACCTCACGTATATCTCATTCAGCAACTAAATGCATTAGAATCTTGTGTGGATGATTACTTGGTTCAACAATATCTAGATTGCAGATTAGTGCACCTTTTGCTACATATATACCCCAACCAAACTCCACCAAACAGCCCCGCATGTGCAACCCTAGACTTGTATTCGCTTGATTATCACTTTTTGTATACCAACCACCGACACCACGGTTGAGCATGATTCTGCTCTCATTTGGAAGTTACATGAGCTTCGGTTGGTAAGTGAGGTGAGCTTGAGTTGTTATCCACATATATGCTTCTAGTACTATAGGGCTTTTGAAGAACTAATCATGGCAGGTGAAGAAAACGAGTATGATGTTGAAGGAAATGGGCATCTCAATCAGCCCGTCACACGGTTTCACTTCAACGCATTACGTGATCATCTATGCCGAGAGTTCAGAAATAGCCTTGACCCAATTGAAGAGAAGCAAGAAAAGTTGTCGAGAGATTTGCAGCAACTTATGGGTAATGTTGATGAGCAACTCACTCAGAACATGGCAGCCACGAGGACTGGTATTGTTGCTGATATTGTGCGAGACCTTCGTCAGAACCGAGAAGATGCAAGTGTCCATGGTGAAGAACAAAATGTAACTGATGGGGAAGGTGCTGCCTCCAATGCACAAACTAGAAGAAACTGTGCTCCTGCTCCCCATGCCATGAGACCTCCCGGTCCCGGACGTGGAAATGATCATGGTAATGGACGTGGTCATCATGAAGTTGCTACTGGTCGTGGTCTTAGAGGAGGCCACCGAAGAGCAAATCTGCACCATGAAGGTAGTGGAGATGAGTTTGATGAATATGAAGAAGGCATGCACCAGAATGATAGATTTCATCATCGTAGAAACTATGGTCGTGGACGGCATGAGGAGGAGAGATTTGGAAAGCTGAAATTTACCATGCCCAAGTTTGATGGTGGATCTGATCCAGAAAGTTATCTCACATGGGAATTGAAGGTTGACAAGATTTTCCGCATGCACAACTACTCTGAAGAGAAGAAATTAGGCCACTTGAATTTGAAGACTATGCTCTAATTTGGTGGGAGCAAGTTCAGATTCAGCAAGAAGAAGAAGGAGAGCCTGCTATTGCTACATGGACAGAAATGAAAAGAGAGATGAGGGCAAGATTTGTCCCAAGGCATTATAGACGTGACATCTTTGATAAGCTCCAGAATTTGAGGCAAGGAAAGTTATCAGTTGAGTATCATAAGGAGATGGAGAAGGCAATGATAAGAGCCAACATACATGAAGATGAGGAGCAGTCCATGGCAAGGTTCCTCTATGGGCTGAATCCTAATGTTAAACGAGTGGTTGATTTGCAGCCATATCGTAATGTAGTAGAGCTGGTACATCTTGCTTCTAAGGCTGAACGTCAATTGCAAGAAGACTCGAAGCAAAACAGAACTACGTCCTTCACAGCTCGAGCTACATCAAGTGGGAGTAAGTTTATACCTCAATTCAACGTTGGTCGAGGTATTATGACTAGTTCTGGTGGTGGAAATCAGCCCCATGCACATGCAGCCACGAGCAGAAATGATGCATCAAATTTGAAGGAGAAGAGCAAATTTGCAACTCCTAGTTCATCCTCCATTGGCTCCACGAGGAAAACTAGTAAGATAGAGTGCTTTACATGTAAGGGACGTGGCCACATGAAGAAGGATTGTCCCAACAAGCTTACCATGCTGATCACCGAGAATGGAGAATATGAGTCTTGTAGTGAACCTGAAGAAGAAACTGAAGATGGTGATGGTTCAGATGGTGATGACCAAACCTATTGTGATTATGAGCAAGGTGCCTCTCTTGTTGTCACTAAAGTTTTGAGTGTGCAGATCAAAGAAGCTGAGAATGGACAACGACACAATCTGTTTCAAACAAGAGCCAAAGTGCAAGACAAGGTATGCAAGGTAATTGTTGATGGTGGGAGTTGTCACAATCTTGCAAGCAAAGAAATGTGTGATAAGCTTGGGCTGAAGCTGCTACAACACCCTCATCCATATCATATACAATGGTTGAGTGAATGTGGAGAGATTAAGATCACACAATGGTACAAGTGCAATTCAAGATTGGAGATTATAATGACACCGTTGAGTGTGATGTGGTGCCAATGAAAGTGTGTCACTTGCTGTTGGGCAGACCATGGCAATATGATCATTCAGCTCAACATTGTGGCAGAACCAATCAATACACCATCAAGTGGAGAGGAAAAGACTTGGTGCTTAGACCCATGACACCCCAACAAATCATGGCTGAGCACTTGCAGAAAGTTTCTGAAGTAAAAATAGTGAGTAAGAAAGAGGGAGAGAAAAAGAGCGAGAGAGAGATCCACAAATCGATGAGTGAGCGTCACAAGCCAAATCTGAGAGAGAAGAATAAAAGAGAGGGAGAGAACTTAGTAATGATAGCCACCAAATCAGAACTGAGAGATGTGAGGCTCAACCCAAATCAAGTGGTCGTTGTACTTGTGTACAAAGATGCTTTGCTTTCAGCTAACGACTTAACATGTCTCCCTAGTGCTATTTGTGATGTCTTGCAGGAATTCGAGGATGTTTTTCCGGAGGAAGTACCTGCTGGTCTACCTCCCTTGCGTGGCATAGAACATCAGATTGACCTCATTCCAGGAGCATCACTTCCGAATCGACCTCCCTACCGCACCAATCCTGAAGAAACAAAGGAGATACAAAGGCAGGTACAAGAACTTTTAGATAAAGGTTATGTGCGTGAAAGCTTAAGTCCTTGTGTTGTACCTGTGATTTTGGTGCCCAAGAAAGATGACACATGGCGATTGGTAATGGATTGTAGGCCTATCAATATTATAACTATTAGGTATCGTCATCCTATTCCTAGGTTAGATGATATGCTTGATGAATTGAGTGGCTCTACTGTTTTCTCTAAAATTGATTTGAGGAGTGGATACCATCAGATTAGGATGAAAGAAGGAGATGAATGGAAAACTGCTTTCAAAACAAAATTTGGGTTGTATGAGTGGTTAGTCATGCCTTTTGGATTAAATAATGCACCAAGTACATTCATGAGATTGATGAACCATGTTTTGAGAGCTTACATTGGAAAATTTGTTGTTGTGTACTTTGATGACATCCTAATCTATAGCAGATCCATTGAGGAACATATTGAACATCTAAAACAAGTGCTGAATGTGCTAAGGATAGAAAAACTATATGCTAACGTTGAGAAGTGCTCCTTTTGCACAAACAAGGTTTTTTTTCTTGGCTATGTCGTTTCAGGATAGGGAATTCAAGTGGATGAATCTAAGGTGGAAGCAATCAAGAATTGGCCAACTCCAATGAATGTAAGCCAGGTGAGAAGTTTTCATGGCCTTTCTGGTTTCTACCGGAGGTTTGTGAAAGATTTTAGTACAATTGTTGCACCTTTGAATGAATTGACAAAGAAAGGAATTCCCTTTAAATGGGGTGCACCACAAGAAGAAGCATTTCTTGAGCTTAAGAAACAATTAACTGAAGCACCTTTGCTGATTCTACCTGATTTCACTAAAACTTTTGAGATGGAATGTGATGCTAGTGGAATAGGTGTTGGAGGTGTGTTAATGCAAGAACGAAAACCAATAGCATATTTTAGTGAGAAGCTGAGTGGTGCACAACTGAATTATTCTGTTTATGATAAGGAGTTGTATGCCTTGGTTAGAGTGCTTGAAACTTGGCAACACTACTTATGGCCTAAAGAGTTTATTGTACATTCTGATCATGAGGCCTTGAAACATTTGAAAGGCCAAGCTAAACTGAATCGTAGGCATGCTAAATGGGTAGAATTCATTGAAACTTTCCCATATGTTGTGAAGTATAACAAAGGAAGGGAAAACATGGTTGCTGATGCTTTGTCCCGTAGGCATGTTCTTTTGACACAATTAGAAGTGAAGGTACAAGGACTTGAGAGCTTAAAAGAATTGTATTGCACTGATCATATATTTTCAGAACCATATGCAAAATGTAAAGATGGGAAAGGTTGGGATAAATACCATGTGTATGATGGGTTCCTTTTTAGGGCTAACAAGTTGTGTGTTCCAGATTCCTTGGTTAGGCCTTTGTTGTTGCAGGAATTACATGCAGGAGGATTAATGGGACACTTTGGTCGTGAGAAAACTTATGAGATGTTGGCCGATCACTTTTATTGGCCAAAGATGAGGAAGGACGTTGAGAGATTTGTGCAGCGATGCATCATATTCCACAAAGCTAAGTCTAAACTGAACTCCCATGGTTTATATACTCCCCTACCTGTTCCAAATGCTCCTTGGGAAGATATTAGCATGGATTTTGTTTTAGGACTGCCTAGGACTAAGAGGGGCAGGGATTCAGTTTTTGTTGTGGTTGATAGGTTCTCAAAAATGGCACACTTCATTCCGTGCCACAAGAATGAGGATGCTTCACATGTTGTTGATTTGTTTCTGAGGGAAGTTGTTCGCTTGCATGGAATGCCAAGGACTATTGTTTCAGATCGAGATGTGAAGTTCATGAGCTACTTTTGGAAAACATTGTGGGCAAAATTAGGAACCAAGTTGTTGTTTTCAACAACGTGTCACCCCCAAATTGATGGGCAAACAGAGGTAGTGAACCACACACTCTCAGCCTTGCTACGTACAATGATCAAGAAGAATTTGAAGGAGTGGGAAGAGTGTTTGCCGCACGTGGAGTTTGCTTACAATCGGGCAGTTCACTCTACCACAAACATGTGCCCGTTTGAGGTGGTATATAGATTCAAACCACTTGCACCAATTGACTTGCTGCCACTTCCATTGCAAGAGGGATGTAACATGGAGGCTTCCAAGCGTGCTGCATATGTGAAGAAGATTCATGAGAAGACCAGAGAAGAGATAGAAAGGAAGTCCAAGTACTATGCTGCTAAGGCAAACAAAAATCGCAAGAAGGTAACTTTTGAGCCCGGAGATCTGGTTTGGATACATTTGCGCAAAGATCGGTTCCCAGAGAAGCGTAAATCCAAGCTAATGCCTCGTGGAGATGGACCATTCAAAGTCCTGGCCAAGATCAATGACAATGCTTACAAAATCGAGCTTCCTGAAGACTATGCTGTGAGTCCAACTTTCAACATTGCTGATTTGTCTCCATGCTTCGATCAAGAGGGTCAAGAGTCGAGGACGACTCCTTTTGAAGAGGGGGAGGATGATGAGGACATCCCAGGTTCACCTCGTTTATCATCTACTCCTGATGATAAATCTCAGCCATCAAGTGAAGCTTCTACAAAGAAGATATATTTGGGTCCCATGACAAGGAGCTGTGCCAAACAAATAGCACAAGAGGTGAACGCGGTCCTAGCTTATCACAATTCAAATGACCATGAGAACTTTATACTGCCTAAATCTCGTGTGTTGATTTTTACTTAGGTACAATGCCAAGGACAACCAACAACATTCAGCACATGAAGAACCAAGTTTTGGAGCCCATTCAACAAGTTTAAAGAGAACAAGTTTCAACTCTGATGAAAGCCTTGTTTTGGTGACAAGGACAAATAGTTACACCGCAAGGAAGAATAGCAAGCCATCTCAACACACTATTGTTGCATGTGCAGTTCCAGAATTCGTCCCAGAACTTGCTGAATCATGCAACGCAAATATATGAGCATCCAGCATGTGTGGGAGTACAAAATGGGGAGCATATGAAGTCTACTTTCAGGAAAATCAAACGGTGCATCATTTGGAGTCCTGAGTCAAAGGATATGAGAGTTCCAATGCAAGTTGTCCAGGGCATAATTGTTGCGTGAGGCTCCATGAGTTTGCTCCCTTGACCAGCTGGTTAGCACGAATTTGAGCCCCTCTTTTGGCCTGGTTTCACACCTAAACTAGGAGGGCTGTTCCTAGTATAAATACCCCTTCCCCCACTTCAGCCACAACTCTTTGGCAATTTGATTTCAGCATAGGTTAGCTAAGTGCAACCAGAATATTGTTTGAGAGTTCACTTCCTCCTTAGCTCTTGTAATCTTGCCTTGTGAGAGGGTAAACTCACTTTGTGATTTTACAACAGCAGCCGTTGAGGCGGTGACCAGTTCGTGCTTCCAACTTCGTGCGTGGTTGCGTGGATTGGAACTAAGAGTGTGGTTGGGCGAATATTTGTCGCTGGTTGTTGCATTTGCAATAGTTAGCTTCGGTCTCGTCAGGTTGCACTAGTTATTCTTTACTCGACAGCGTTGTTGGTTGGGATCGAGGGTTTCCTTCGTACCCTTCAGGTGGCGTTGATTCGCAACATAGAGCCGATCCTCCGTGAAGATTGGGCAACCCCGTATCAAGAGATGAACTAGGGTTTGAGATGAGATGGTGCTGGTGAAGATGTTGATGAAGATTGACCCCCTCCCAATGAGAGGATCGATGGTGATGACGATGGTGATGATTTCCCCCTCCCGTAGGGAAGTTTCCCCGGCAGAACAGCTCTGCCGGAGCCCTAGATTGGTTCCGCCTCGTGGCGGCGGAGTTTTGTCCCGTGAGCTTGCTTATGATTTTTTCTGGACGAAAGACCTGATATAGCAGAAGATGGGCACCAGAGGGCTGCCAGGGGGGCCCACGAGGCAGGGGGGCGCGCCCCCACCCTCGTGGATGGTGGGTGGCCCCCCTCTGGTACCTCCTTCGCCCAATATTTTTATATATTCTAAAATGTGCTCCCGTGAAGTTTCAGGACTTTTGCAGATGTGCGGAATAGGTCACTAATATTTGCTCCTTTTCCAGCCCAGAATTCCAGTTGCCGGCATGCCCCCTCTTCATGTAAATCTTGTAAAATAAGAGAGAATAGGCATAAGTATTGTGATATAATGTGTAATAACAGCCCATAATGCACTAAATATCGAAAGCATGATGCAAAATGGATGTATCAACTCCCCCAAGCTTAGACCTCGCTTGTCCTCAAGCGAAAGCCGAAATCGAAAAATATGTCCACATGTTTAGAGATAGAGGTGTCGATAAAATAAAATACGGACATGAGGGCATCATGATCATTCTTAGAACAGCAACATATATATATATATATATATATTGTCATATGATTTCTTATGCTAAAGTAACAATTCAATCACAATTTGAAGTATGAATCAGAAACTTCATTGAAAACTAACAAACTATAATCTCAGTCATTGAAGCAATTGCAATTTATCGTAACATCAGAAAGAGTCAATGTCAGAGCTTTTCAGCAAGTCCACATACTCAACTATCATTTAGTCTTTCACAATTGCTAACACTCACGCAATATTTATGGGTATGAAGTTTTAAGCGGACGCAGAGGGAAGCAGAGGTTGTCATGTGCTTTTATGGTTGGATGCACGAAATCTTAATGCAAAAGAACGTCACTTTATATTGCCACTTGTGATATGGACCTTTATTATGCAGTCCGTCGCTTTTATTTCTTCCCCATCACAAGATTGTATAAAGCGTATTTTCTCCACACTAATAAATCATACATATTTAGAGAGCAATTTTTATTGTTTGCAACAATGACAACTTACGTGAAGGATCTTACTCACTCCATAGGTAGATATGGTGGACTCTCATGGCAAAACTAGGTTAAAGGATAATTGGAAGTACAAGTAGTATCTCTACTTGGTGCAAAGAATTTGGCTAGCATGAGAGGGAAAGGCAAGCTCAACATGTTGGATGATCCATGACAATATAATTTACTTCGGATGTAAGAAAACATAACCCATTACGTTGTCTTCCTTGTCCAACATCAACTCTTTAGCATGTCATATTTTAATGAGTGCTCACAATCATAAAAGATGTCCAAGATAGTATATTTATATGTTGAAACCTCTCTTTCTTTATTACTTCTTAATAATTGCAACGATGACCAAAACTATGTTTGTCAACTCTCAACAACTTTTATTCATCATACTCTTTATATGTGAAGTCATTACTCTCCATAAGATCCATATGATCTCGTTATTTCTTTTTATTTTTTCTTTTATTTTTATTCCCTCAAGATCATAGCAAGATAATCAAGCCCTTGACTCAACACTAATCTTTATTATATATAGCTCACGGACTCGATTACATAGAAGGATGATACGTCCATTTTGCATCATGCTTTTATATCGATATTTATTGCATTATGGGCTGTTATTAAACATTATGTCACAATACCTATGCCTAATCTCTCTTATTTTACAAGGTTTACATGAAGAGGGAGAATGCTGGCAGCTGGAATTCTGGGCTGGAAAAGGAGCAAATATTAGAGACCTATTCTGCACAACTCCAAAAGTCCTGAAACTTCACGAGAGAACGTTTCAGAATATATAAAAAATATTGGGCGAAGGAAGTATCAGAGGGGGGCCGCCCACCATCCATGAGGGTGGGGGCGTGCCCTACCCCCTGGGTGCGCCCCCTGCCTCTTGGGCCCCCTGCCAGGCCTCCGGTGCCCATCTTATGCTATATGAAGTCTTTCGTCCGAGAAAATCATAAGAAAGCTCACGAGATGAAACACCGCCACCACGAGGTGGAACCTTGGCGGAACCAATCTAGGGCTCCGGCTGAGCTGTTCTTCTAGGGAAACTTCCCTCCAGGAGGGGGAAATCATGACCATCGTCATCACCATTGATCCTCACATTGGGAGGGGGTCAATCTCCATCAACATCGTCGCCAGCACCATCTCATCTCAAACCCTAGTTCATCTCTTGTATACAATCTTTGTCCCGAAGCCTCAGATTGGTACCTGTGGGTTGCTAGTAGTGTTGATTACTCCTTGTAGTTGATGCTAGTTGGTTCATTCGGTGTAAGATCATATGTTCAGATCCTTTATACATATTAATACCCCTCTGATTATGAACATGAATATGCTTTGTGAATAGTTAGGTTTGTTCCTGAGGACATGGGAGAAGTCTTGCTATAAGTAGTCATGTGAATTTGGTATCCGTTTGATATTTTGATGAGATGTATGTTATCTTTCCTCTAGTGGTGTCATGTGAACATCGACTACATGACACTTCACCATTGTTTGGCATAGAGGGAGGCATTGGGAAGTAATAAGTAGATGGTGGGTTGCTAGAGTGACAGAAGCTTAAACCCTAGTTTATGAGTTGCTTCATAAGGGCTGATTTGGATCCATATGTTTCATGCTATGGTTAGGTTTACCTTAATACTTCTTTTGTAGTTGCGGATTCTTGCAAGAGGGGTTAATCATAAGTGTGATGCTTGTCCAAGGTAGGGCAGTACCCAAGCACCGGTCCACCCACATATCAAATTATCAAAGTACCGAAAGTGAATCATATGAGCGTGATGAAAACTAGCTTGACGATAATTCCCATGTGTCCTTGGGAGCGTTTTCCCTTATATAAGAGTTTGTCCAGGCTTGTCCTTTGCTACAAAAAGGATTGGTCCATCTTTTTGCACCTTATTTACTTTTACTATTTGTTATCCATTACAAATTACCTTATCACAAAACTACCTGTTACCAATAATTTCAGTGCTTGCAGAGAATATCTTGCTGAAAACTGCTTATCATTTCCTTCTGCTCCTTGTTGGGTTCGACGCTCTTACTTATCGAAAGGACTACGATAGATCCCCATACTTTTGGGTCATCAAGACTCTTTTCTGGCGTCAATGTCGGGGAGTGAAGCGCCTTTGGTGAGTGGAATTTGGTAAGGAAAAATTTATATAGTGCATTGAAATTTACTGTCACTTGTTACTATGGAACATAATCCTTTGAAGGGCTTGTTTGGGGTATCTTCACCCTGACCAGTACAGCAAAGAGTTGCTCCTCAACCTACTGAACCTACTGAAAATGTTTACTTTGAAATTCCTTCGGGTATGATAGAGAAACTGCAAGCTAATCCTTTTACAGGAGATGGAACATTGCATCCCGATTTGCACCTAATCTATGTGGATGAAGTTTGTGGATTATTTAAGCTTGCGGGTATGCCGGAGGATGTTATCAAGAAGAAGGTCTTCCCTTTTATCTTTGAAGGGAAAGGCATTGACATGGTTTAGGCTATGTGATGATATGGGATCATGGAACTACAACCGACTGAAATTGGACTTTTATCAGAAGTTTTATCCTATGCATCCTGTTCATCATGATCGTAATTATATCTATAATTTTTGGCCTCGCGAAGGAGAAAGCATCGCTCAAGCTTTCAAGAGAAATGATTATTCAAAAATTTTATGCTCGGCTTTCTCTCGATAATCGCTCCATGCTCGATACTTCTTGTACTTGCTCTTTTATGATGAAGACTATTGAATTCAAATGGGATTTATTGGAAAGAATTAAATGCAACTCTGAATATTGAGATCTCGACGAAGGTAAGGAGTCAGGTACAACACCCAAGTTTGATTGTGTTAAATCTTTTATGGATACCGATGCTTATCGTGAATTTAGCACTAAATATGGACTTGACTCTGAGATAGTAGCTTATTTCTGTGAATCCTTTGCTACTCATGTTGATATCCCTAAGGAGAAGTGGTTTAAATATAATCCTCCCATTGAAGTAAAAGTAGTTGCACCTATTAAAGTTGAAGAAAAGACCATCACTTATAACGATTTTGTTGTTCCTACTGCTTATATTGAGAAACCACCTTTCCCTTTTAGAATAAAGGATCATGCTAAAGCTTCAACTGTGGTTCTTAAGAATAATACTAGAACACCTACACCCTCTGAGCAAATTAAAGTTGAACCTAGTGTTTCTATGGTTAAAGATCCCTTGGCCGATAATATTGATGGGCATGCTATTTACTTTTGTGATGAAGCTGCTAGAATTTCTAGACCCGATACTAAAAATAAACATAGACTTGTTTTAGGCATGCCTGTTATTTTTGTTAAAATCGGATATCATTGTTATCATGGCTTATGTGATATGGGTTATAGTGCAAGTGCAATACCTCATTCCTTATATAAAGAAATTATGCATGATATCGCACCTACTGAGATAGAGGAAATTGATGTTACAATTAAGCTAGCTAATAGAGACACTATTTCACCAGTTGGGATTGTTAGATATGTTGAAGTCTTGTGTGGGAAAGTCAAATATCCTGCTGCTTTTCTTATTCTTGGCTCCCCACAAGATTACTTTTGTCCCATTATATTTGGTAGGCCCTTCTTGAATATTGTTAATGCTAGGATAGATTGCAAAAAGGATGTTGTTACTATTGGTTTGGGGGATGTGTCTCATGAGTTTAATTTTGCTAAATTTCGTAGACAACCCCATGATAAATAATTGCCAAGTAAAGATGAAATTATTGGTCTTGCTTCTATTGTCGTGCCTCCTAGTGATCCTTTAGAACAATATTTGCTAGACCATGAAAATGATATATTTATGAATGAAAGAAGGGAAATAGATGAAGTATTCTTTAAATAGGGACCTATTTTTAAACACAACTTGTCTGTTGAGATTTTAGGGGATACCCCTCCACCCAAGGGTGACCCCTTGTTTGAGCTTAAACCTTTAACGGATACTCTTAAATATGTTTATCTTGATGAGAAAGAGATATATCCTATTATTATTAGTGCTAACCTTTCAGGGCATTAAGAAAAGAAATTATTGAAAACTCTGAAGAAGCATCATGCTGCTATTGGATATACTCTTGATGATCTTAAGGGCATTAGTCCCACTCTATGCCAGCACAAAATAAAATTGGAGAGAGACGGAACCGGTTGTTGATCACCAACGAAGGTTAAATTCTAAGATGAAAGAAGTTGTAAGAAAAGAAATACTAAAGCTTCTAG
Organism: Triticum aestivum; assembly: GCF_018294505.1. Lineage (NCBI taxonomy): Eukaryota > Viridiplantae > Streptophyta > Magnoliopsida > Poales > Poaceae > Triticum > Triticum aestivum. Next base: position 480,791,965 of record NC_057797.1, read on the forward strand.
GGGCAGGTATAATTTATCCCGTTGCTGATAGTCAGTGGGTAAGTCCTATCCATTGTGTTCCTAAGAAGGGAGGTATTACAGTTGTTCCTAATGATAAAGATGAAGTGATCCCACAAATAATTGTTACAGGTTATAAATGGTAACGGATTTCCGCAAATTAAATAAAGCTACTAAAAAGGATCACTACCCTTTACCTTTTATTGATCAAATTCTAGAAAGACTATCCAAACATACACATTTTTGCTTTCTTGATGGTTATTCTGGTTTCTCTCAAATACCTGTGTCGAAAGAGGATCATGAAAAGACCACTTTTACTTGCCCTTTCGGTACCTTTGCTTATAGACATATGCCTTTTGGTTTATGCAATGCACCTGCTACCTTTCAAAGATGTATGACTGCTATATTCTCTGACTTTTGTGAAAAGATTGTTGAGGTATTCATGGATGATTTCTCTGTTTATGGAACTTCTTTCGATGATTGCTTAAGCAACCTTGATCGAGTTTTGCAGAGATGTGAAGAAACTAATCTTGTCTTGAATTGGGAGAAGTGTCACTTTATTGTTAATGAAGGTATTGTCTTGGGGCATAAAATTTCTGAAAGAGGTATTGAAGTTGATAAAGCTAAGGTTGGTGTTATTGATAAGATGTCGTGTCCTAAGGACATTAAAGGTATAAGAAGTTTCCTTGGTCATGCCGGTTTTTATAGGAGGTTCATTAAGGACTTCTCTAATATTTCTAGGCCTCTGAATAATCTCTTACAAAAAGATGTTCCATTTGTCTTTGATGATGATTGTGTAGAAGCATTTGAAATACTTAATAAAGCCTTGATTTCTGCACCTATTGTTCGGGCACCTGATTGGAATTTACCCTTTGAAATTATGTGTGATGCTAGTGATTATGTTGTAGGGGCTGTTTTAGGACAAAGGGTTGATAAGAAATTAAATGTTATCCTATATGCTAGTAAAACTCTAGACAGTGCCTAAAGAAATTATGCTACTACTGAAAATGAATTTTTAGCAGTTGTATTTACTTGTGATAAGTTCAGATCTTACATTGTTGATTCTAAAGTAACTATTCCCACTGATCATGCTGCTATTAAATAACTTATGGAAAAGAAAGATGCTAAACCTAGACTTTTTAGATGAGTTCTCTTGCTTCAAGAATTTGATTTGCATATTATTGATAGAAAGGGAGCTGAGAACCCCGTTGCAGACAACTTGTCTAGGTTAGAGAATGTTCTTGATGAACCACTACCTATTGATGATAGCTTTCCTGATGAACAATTAGTTGTCATAAATTCTTCTCGTACTGCTCCATGGTATGCTGATTATGCTAATTATATTGTTGCTAAATTTATACCACCTAGTTTCACATACCAGCAAAACAAAAGGTTTTTCTATGATTTAAGACATTACTTTTTGGATGACCCATACCTTTATAAAGAAGGAGTAGATGGTGTTATTAGACGTTGTGTACCTGAGCATGAACAGGAACAGATCCTACGCAAGTGTCACTCCGAGGCTTATGGAGGACACCACGCTGGAGATAGAACTACACATAAGGTATTGCAATCCGGTTTTTATTGGCCTACTCTCTTCAAAGATTACTCTAAGTTTGTCTTATCTTGTGATGAATGTCAAAGAATTGGTAACATTACTAGACGTCAAGAAATGCCTATGAATTATTCACTTGTTATTGAACCATTTCATGTTTGGGGCTTTGATTATATGGGACCGTTTCCTTCCTCTAATGGGTATACACATATTTTAGTTGTTGTTGATTACGTTACTAAGTGGGTAGAAGCTATTCCAACTAGTAGTGTTGATCATAACACCTCTATTAAGATGCTTAAAGAAGTTATTTTTTCGAGGTTTGGAGTCCCTAGACATTTAATGACTGATGGTGGTTCACATTTTCTTCATGGTGCTTTTCGTAAAATGCTTGCTAAGTATGATGTTAATCATAGAATTGCATCTCCATATCACCCACAGTCTAGTGGTCAAGTAGAATTGAGTAATAGAGAGCTTAAATTGATTTTGCAAAAGACTATTAATAGGTCTAGAAAGAATTGGTCCAAGAAACTTGATGATGCATTATGGGCTTATAGAACTGCATATAAAAATCCTATGGGTATGTCTCCATATAAAATGGTTTATGGTAAAGCATGTCACTTACCTCTTGAACTAGAACATAAGGCATATTGGGCCATTAAAGAGCTCAATTATGATTTCAAACTTGCCGGTGAGAAGAGACTTTTTGAAATTAGTTCACTTGATGAATGGAGAACCTAGGCCTATGCGAATGCCAAACTGTTTAAAGAAAAAGTTAAAAGATGGCAAGACAAAAGGATACAAAAATGTGAGTTTAATGTAGGTGATTATGTATTGTTATACAACTCTCGTTTAAGATTTTTTGCAGGAAAACTCCTCTCTAAATGGGAAGGTCCTTACATTATCGAGGAGGTTTATCGTTCCGATGCTATAAAAATCAACAACTTCGAAGGCACAAGTCCAAGGGTGGTGAACGGTCCAAGAATCAAACATTATATCTCAGGTAATCCTATAAATGTTGAAACTAATGTTATTGAAACCGTAACCCCGGAGGAATACATAAGGGACACTTTCCAGAATGTTTCAGACTCCAAAAAGGAAGAGCTTTATGGTACGGTAAGTAAACCGACTCCAAAACAGTTCTAATAGCAATTTTTCTCCGTTTTGGAATATATAAAAATAGGAAAGTAAGAAGTAGTCCGGGAAGGACATGAGGTGTCCACGAGGGTGGAGGGCGCGCCCCCCTGCCTCGTGGGCACCTCGTGTGCTCTCCGGACTCCGTTTTCTTGCATGATGCTTCTTTTGGTCGGTAAAAATTGATTATATAATCTCCCAAAGGTTTTGATCACTGTACCACACAAATATCTCCTATTTTTGTTTCGGTCTGTTTTCTGCCAGGGTTGTCAAGGCCAGGCATCATGCCGTCTCCCTCCTCCTCCAACAATGAGGGCAATGATGCTTGTCTAATGAAGATAGAGCTGAAGAGAGAAGAGCCCAGAGAGGTCAACAAGGATGATGGGATCAAGAAGGCCATGGGGGATCAAGTTCCGGCAGTAGTGGACAAAGACATCCTTCAACCTCATCACAATCTCTTTACCCCAACGGATATTGGAGCTTTCAAGATGATTGAGTTAGCTTGCATTCAAAACAAGTATCTCACAAGTGAAAATATTTTGTTGAAGGAGCATATCATCGCACTCAAGGGCATTATCCGCAAATTGGAGGATCTCCTAGGCTCGATGTGCGACTATCCATCATCACCAACACCTTCTTCACCAATAAAGAAGAACTGGGTATTGGGTATGGGCACTCCCCTTGGCAACTACCAAGCTTGGGGGAGTGCCCCAGTATCGTATCATCATCACACTTTTATCTTTACCGTTTTTCTTAGTTTGATCCTTTTGGTAATATCTTGATCTAGTAGAATAAAGTTTTAGTATGATCTAGTTTTCAGTTCTGCTTTATGATCCTTCTATGTAGTCGAGTCTGTGAGCTATATATAATAAAGATTAGTGTTGAGTCAAGGGTTTGATTATCTTGTTGTGATCTTGAGGGAATAAAAATAAAAGAGAAGAGAAACAATAAAAAGAATTAAAGAGGTTATATGGATCTTATGGAGAGTAATGACTTCACATATAAGAAGAATGATGAATAAAAGTTGTTGAGAGTTGACAAACATAGTTTTGGTCATCGTTGCAATTAATAGAAAGTAATAAAGAAAGAGAGGTCTTCACATATAAATATACTATCTTGGACATCTTTTATGATTGTGAGCGCTCATTAAAATATGACATGCTAAAGAGTTGATGTTGGACAAGGAAGACAACATAATGGGTTATGTTTTCTTACATCTGAAATAAATTATATTGTCATGGATCATCCAACATGTTGAGCTTGCCTTTCCCTCTCATGCTAGCCAAATTCTTTGCACCAAGTAGAGATACTAGCTACTTGTGCTTCCAAATATCCTTAAACCCAGTTTTGCCATGAGAGTCCACCATATCTACCTATGGATTGAGTAAGATCCTTCAAGTAAGTTGTCATTGTTGCAAGCAATAAAAATTGCTCTCTAAATATGTATGATTTATTAGTGTGGAGAAAATAAGCTTTATACGATCTTGTGATATGGATGCAATAAAAGCGAAGGACTGCATAATAAAGGTCCATATCACAAGTGGCAATATAAAGTGATGTTCTTTCGCATTAAGATTTTATGCATCCAACCATAAAAGCACATGACAACCTCCGCTTCCCTCTACGAAGGGCCTATCTTTTATTCTTGTCTTATACTTCATATAAAAGTCATGGTGATTTTCACCTTTCCTTTTTACATTTTATCCTTTGGCAAGCACAATGCGTTGGAAAGATCCTGATATATATGGCTAATTGGATGTGAGTTTTCATGAACTATTATTGTTGACATTACCCTTGAGGTAAAAGGTTGGGAGGCAAAACTATAAGCCCCTATCTTTCTCTATGTCTGACTAAAACTTCATATCCATAAATATTGCATGAGTGTTAGCAATTGTGAAAGACTAAATGATAGTTGAGTATGTGGACTTGCTGAAAAGCTCTTATATTGACTCTTTTCGATGTTATGATAAATTGCAATTGCTTCAATGACCGAGATTATAGTTTGTTAGTTTTCAATGAAGTTTCTGATTCATACCTGAAATTGTGAATGAATTGTTACTTTAGCATAAGAAACTATATGACAATATATATATATATATATATACATATGTTGCTGTTCTAAGAATGATCATGATGCCCTCATGTCTGTATTTTATTTTATCGACACCTCTATCTCCAAACATGTGGACATATTTTTCGATTTAGGCTTCCGCTTGAGGACAAGCGAGATCTAAGCTTGGGGGAGTTGATACGTCCATTTTGCATCATGCTTTTATATTCATATTTACTTCATTATGGGCTGTTATTACACATTATGTCACAATACTTATGCCTATTCTCTCTTATTTTACAAGGTTTACATGAAGAGGGAGAATGCCGGCAGCTGGAATTCTGGGCTGGAAAAGGAGCAAATATTAGAGACCTATTCTGCACAACTCCAAAAGTCCTGAAACATCACGGGAGCATGTTTCAGAATATATAAAAAATATTGGGTGAAGGAAGTACCAGAGGGGGGCCACCCACCATCCACGAGGGTGGGGGCGCACCCTACCCCCTGGGCGCGCCCCCCTGCCTCGTCGGCCCCCTGACAGGCCTCCGGTGCCCATCTTCTTCTATATGAAGTCTTTCGTCTGAGAAAAATCATAAGAAATCTCATGGGACGAAACTCCGCCGCCATGAGGCGGAACCTTGGCGGAACCAATCTAGGGCTCTGGCGGAGCTGTTCTGCCGGGGAAACTTCCCTCCGGGAGGGGGAAATCATCACCATCGATCCTCTCATCGGGAGGGGTCAATCTCCATCAACATCTTCACCAGCACCATCTCATCTCAAACCCTAGTTCATCTCTTGTATCCAATCTTTGTCCCAAAGCCTCAGATTGGTACCTATGGGTTGCTTCTAGTGTTGATTACTCCTTGTAGTTGATGCTAGTTGGTTCATTCGGTGGAAGATCATATGTTCAGATCCTTTATGCATATTAATACCCCTCTGATTATGAACATGAATATGCTTTGTGAGTAGTTACGTTTGTTCCTGAGGACATGTGAGAAGTCTTGCTATAAGTAGTCATGTGAATTTGGTATCCGTTCGATATTTTGATGAGATGTATGTTGTCTTTCCTCTAGTGGTGTCATGTGAACATCGACTACATGACACTTCACCATTGTTTGGGACTAGAGGAAGGCATTGGGAAGTAATAAGTAGATGATGGATTGCTAGAGTGACAGAAGCTTAAACCCTAGTTTATGAGTTGCTTTGTAAGGGGCTGATTTGGATCCATATGTTTCATGATATGGTTAGGTTTACCTTAATACTTCTTTTGTAGTTGCGGATGCTTGCAAGAGGGGTTAATCATAAGTGGTATGCTTGTCCAAGGTAGGGCAGTACCCAAGCATCGGTCCACCCACATATCAAATTATCAAAGTACCGAACACGAATCATATGAGCGCGATGAAAACTAGCTTGACGATAATTCCCATGTGTCCTCGGGAGCGTTTTCCTTTATATAAGAGTTTGTCCAGGCTTGTCCTTTGCTACAAAAAGGATTGGGCCATATTTCTGCACCTTATTTACTTTTACTATTTGTTACCCGTTACAAATTACCTTATCACAAAACTACCCGTTACTGATAATTTCAGTGCTTGCAGAGAATACCATGCTGAAAACTGCTTATCATTTCCTTCTGCTCCTTGTTGGGTTCGCACTCTTACTTATCAAAAGGACTATGATAGATCCCCTATACTTGTGGGTCATTAAAGGATCATAAAGCAAAACTCAAAACTAGATCATACTAAAACTTTATTCTACTAGATCAAGATATTACCAAAAGGATCAAACTAAGAAAAACGGTAAAGATAAAAGTGTGATGGTGATACGATACCGGGGCACTCCCCCAAGTTTGGCAGTTGCCAAGGGGAGTGCACATACCCAATACTCAGTTCTTCTTTGTTGGTGAAGAAGGCGTTGGTGATGATGGATAGTCGCACATCGAGCGTAGGAGATCCTCCAATTTGCAGATAATGCCCTTGAGTGCGATGATATGCTCCTATAACAAAATATTTTCACTTGTGAGATACTTGTTTTGAATGCAAGCTAACTCAATCATCTTGAAAGCCTCAATCTCCATTGGGGTAAAGAGATTGTGATGAGGTTGAAGGAAGTCTTCATCTACTACTGCCGGAACTTGATCCCCCATGGCCTTCTCGATCCTATCATCCATGTTGATCTCTCTGGGCTATTCTCTTTTCAGCTCTATCTTCATTAGCCAAGCATCGTTGCCATCATTGTTGGAGGAGGAGGGAGACGACATGTTGCCTGGCCTTGACAACCTTGGCATAAAACAGCTCGAAACAAAAACAAGAGATATTTGTGTGGTACGGTGATCAAAACCTTCGGGAGATTATATAATGAATTTTTACCGACCGAAAGAAGTATCGTGCAAGAAAGCGGAGTCCAAAGAGCACACGAGGTGCCCACGAGGCAGGGGGCGTGCCCAGGGGGTAGGGCGCACCCTCCACCCTCGTGGAAGCCTCATGTCCTTCCGAGACTGCTTCTTATTTTCCTATTTTCTTAAATATTCCAAAACGGAGAAAAATGCTACTAGAACTGTTTTGGAGTCGGTTTACTTAGCGTACCACATACCTCTTCCTTTTCGGAGTCTGAAACGTTTTGGAAAGTGTCCCTTATGTTCCTCCGGGGTTACGGTTTCAATAACATTAGTTTCAACATTTATGGGATTACCTGAGATATAATGTTTGATTCTTTGACCGTTCACCACCCTCGGATTTATGCCTTTGAAGTTGTTGATTTTTATAGCACCAGAACAATAGACCTCCTCAATGACGTAAGGGTCTTCCTATTTAGAAAGGAGTTTGCCTGCAAAAAATCTTAAACGAGATTTGTATAACAATACATAATCACCTACATTAAACTCAAATTTTTGTATCCTTTTGTCATGCCATCTTTTAACTTTTTCTTTAAACAGTTTGGCATTCTCATAGGCATGGGTTCTCCATTCATCAAGTGAGATAATGTCAAAAAGCCTCTTTTCATCGGCAAGTTTGAAATCATAATTGAGCTCTTTAATGGCCCAATATGCCTTGTGTTCTAGTTCGAGAGGTAAGTGACAAGATTTTCCATAAACCATTTTATATGGAGACATACCCATAGGATTTTTATATGCAGTTCTATACGCCCATAATGCATCATCAAGTTTATTGGACCAATTCTTTCTAGATCTATTAACAGTCTTTTGCAAAATTAGTTTAAGCTCTGTATTACTTAATTCTACTTGACCACTAGACTTTGGATGATATGGAGATGCAATTCTATGATGAACATCATACTTAGCCAGCATTTTATGAAAGGCACCATGAATAAAATGTGAACCACCATCAGTCATTAAGTATCTAGGGACTCCAAATCTCAGAAAAATAACTTCTTTAAGCATCTTAATAGAGGTGTTATGACCAGCACTACTAGTTGGAATAGCTTCTACCCACTTAGTAACATAATCAACAGGAACTAAAATATGTGTATACCCATTAGAGGAAGGAAACAGTCCCATATAATCAAAGCCCCAGACATCAAATGGTTCAATAACAAGTGAATAATTCATAGGCATTTCTTGACGTCTACTAATATTACCAATTCTTTCACATTCATCACAAGACAAGACAAACTTACAGGCATCCTTGAAGAGAATAGGCCAATAAAAACCGGATTGCAATACCTTATGTGCAGTTCTATCTCCAGCATGGTGTCCTCCCTAAGCCTCAGAGTGACACTTGCGTAGGATCTGTTCCTGTTCATGCTCAGGTACACAACGTCTAGTAACACCATCTAATCCTTCTTTATAAAGGTGTGGGTCATGCCAACAGTAATGTCTTAAATCATAGAAGAACTTTTTCTTTTGCTAGTATGTGAAACTAGGTGGTATAAATTTAGCAACAATGTAATTAGCATAATCAACATACCATGGAGCAGTACGAGAAGCATTTATGACAGGTAATTGTTCATCAGGAAAGCTATCATCAATAGGTAGTGCGGCATCAAGAACATTCTCTAACCTATACAAGTTGTCTGCAACGGGGTTCTCAGCTCCCTTTCTATCGATAATATGCAAATCAAATTCTTGGAGCAAGAGAACCCATCTAAAAAGTCTAGGTTTAGCATCTTTCTTTTCCATAAGATATTTAATGTCAGCATGATCAGTGTGAACAGTTACTTTAGAATCAACAATATAAGGTCTGAACTTATCATAAGCAAACACAACTGGTATTTTTTTCAGTAGTAGCACTAGATCATGATAGGCGCGCGTTGCGGCGCCCGTTCATTTTTTCGATAGAATGACTGGGAATTCGATACATATATGATGGAATGAAACACACACAACCAGCTCCCAAAAAAATTAAGGACAAACTCTGAACTGCAAATAATCAAATAACATAGAAGACATAACAATAATTTCTAAGTCATTCAGCAGCCAGGTTACCATCTAGTATTCACTAAAATGAAACAAGTTTAATAATTCTAACAAAGGAATGTGAAACCTCTTTTACAGGTAACGATTCCCATAGGTCGGAGATGGAGACATGCAACAATGGGTTTCTGTCTCATCAGCACATATTGAATAGTACACCTATAAACTGGTCATTTTTTGTGAGAATACATGTAATCCCCTTCATCAAATAGAAGGCATTTAAAAAGCTGCCCAACAATAGTGTCAGAGTACTATAACTAATCTTCCAACCAGCTCGAGCCGGTCATGATGCATGCCTGTTTTTGTCGCTATGATGTAAAGATCGGCAAGAATAAAGAACTAAGAATATTTGGGTGCCTGCCATTCTTAGCAGCAAGACTATATATAGTTCTCGAACCATATAGTTGAAGTTGGAACTGTTTTACCAAAATTAAATAACCTCCAACCAATTCGAGCCGTATCAACTGAAAGCACACAAAATACATTTTCGAATGGAATATTTTGCCTGATCCATGAATAGGTTAAATAACTTCTCAATTAGGCCTAGGTGACCAGACAGTATGCTTGAGTACGTGCACCTGCATTAGTCAAACAAACACATGAATTTAGATTCACAAGACCAATTTGCTCAACAAACAAAACAATGTCTAAATACTCTTAACTTGGTAGCCATGGATAAACACGTGAAAATAGGCCAGACCAGACCGATGAAGGGATGGCCCACAGAAAGAAAGCACAAATCTCCAAATTTCTGCCAACTCAATTTATTAAATAACTGATGCAGCTAGACAGACATACCTTTCAACGCTCCTACCATAGCCTCTATAAGCTGGAATTATAGGAGTGTTGGTTAATTTCACATGTCGCACACTGTTATTCCTAGCTGTTATATTTCCTCAATGCTGCAACAACACCACACCATGCAGATATAATTTCATTATTCCTTGCAGGAAGAGATAATATTTGACTATTCAGACATCAAATAAAATAAACATATGTAAAGGTAAAAGACTGCATCTGTACTGGAAATGTGCCGCTTGAACTATATTGAATCAATCATCGCTTCAGGTCATCAAGCTCAGAGAAACGCCTCTGCACCATAACACGGACATAAGTAACTAATAAAATGTTTGGCTTGATCAGAGGAAGGATGGCCTAAATAGCTCACAAAATAAACGATAGAGCTTGATGGAAATAATATTTCATTTAATTTGAAAAGAAGTCAAAATCTGGAAGCAGCTTTGGTCATAGTAATAGTTTAAGATGTATATTCAATCATCCATAATGACAGAATGGACGAAATGGGGATTTTAGTTATGAACACAATATATATACATACATGAGAAAAATCATATAACCGGTGATAACTTAGTGAGGAGCCAATCATGAAACCAGTGAATTAGTATGAAAATATTGAATTTGCAACAATTTAGAAAGAGGTACACCAACCAAGGAAAAACATCCTAAAAGCGAAAGTTGACCTTACATTGGAGATACATTTTGCATAGCAAAGAAAAATAGATCTACTGATCTCCACTTCAGTTCTTTTTTCTTATAAACGTGTCCATTGACACATTTTTCTTTTAATGCATGAAAGAAGCAGAGCGATATATAACATATATCGAAGATCAAAATGCTGGAGAGAGAGAAAGAAAAACAAATACTTCGATGCATCCCCAGTATACTTTTCAATCAAAACAAGCAGCTCTTACATAAAAAATGATTATATTGACCAATCTGCAACTGTGTAGTGAGTTGGTAATAAATTATTTGGAGTACACAAAAACATTCATACTTTTTGCTACAGATGTATCAGAAATATATGTCCTCACAAACGTCCTGAAGTCTGATTGACATTGACCAAATCAAAAAGATACATCAAAAAGCCATGTCTGATTGTGAGCGGTGAGGATTGCAGGGTTAGAATATCTAAATATTTAGGAGGGAAGATAAGTACCTGACAATAATGGTGAACACTGACATCATATTTTTCACAGCATATCGGCAATTCATCGAACAATGCAAGTGCAAAGGTTAGAGCGCCATCTCAACAGAAAGAAATTGGAGGAATATATGGTACTTGTAGATTGCCCCCGCAGGTTAGCATGGTCTATACCTTAAATCGCAGCGACCGTACATGTATATAGGAGGGGTCGGGTGTATACATCCACCTGCTGCTATTGTAGACACGGTGACCCGACGTGACTCCATCAGCTAGCGATCGATGTTGCCTGCATTTCGATCGTGCCCAGAGATCATATGACGCGCGATCGTATCTTGTTGATTGGGTGCTCGGTCGACATAGGATCCAGCAATGGCACTGCTGAGAAGTTCAAATATGGCCTAGAAAGAAGCTGGACCAGGCCTACGGCGGCGACTCGCCCACCATCGCCTTCTTCTTCTTGCAGTCTGCCGAATCCTCGTGCGTGTCCGATGTGTACCTGCCGTCGGGGGTATCTTCGTAGCCCAGGCGATACAGGGATGTCGTGGTTGTGTGTACCTGCCGCCTGGGGTGTCTTCGTTGCTCTGGCGATAGAGGGATCTCGTGGCATCGATAGTGGCGGCGGTGGCGGCCATGCTGAATTATTCAAACTTTTCATAAATGCCTCAACTCATCACGCATATGGCATATATAGAGAGAGAGAGAGAAGTACAAATGGTTTTTAAGCCAGTCAACAGCACATCTGATGCTAAAAATTTGTTTTCATCAAAAACAAATATTTCCAATGTCCTTATATCATCCAGTAAACAAGGAACGGAATCCCGAGCCGTCCCAACGATCAAGGAAGGAATCGCACTTGCAGAATCCATGGGACTAACCAACCAACCAATCCCCACGGGAACAATAGAAAAACAGAGGAGCGCACAAGAGAAGGCAACCCCAGCGACGGGTGTTAGATCAGAGCAGAGGAGAAAGAGAAAGAGGCACACCTGCTCGGGAGTGTGTTCACCCTGCCTTTGGACGGCAGTTGTCCGGGACGCCGGATCTACTGGTGCCGCCTTCCGGCAAATCATGTCTCACGATGAACGCCGTTGCTCGAGGTTGTGGTCAGCGGCACCAATGGCGGGAGGGCATGAGAGGTCGGCATGACAGGTCAGCATGAAGGAGGTCCTTGTGTCGTCGGAGCCCAGCGTCGTCGCCACGGGAGTCGTGCATTGTCCCATCGTCCGCCGCCACGCTAGGGTTGCGACCTTGCGAGCAGAACGAGGGTTGCGTGGAGAGTCCAGCTCCTTTTGATGCACCTAAATAGACAGCTCAGGCCCATTAGGCCCAATTTAATAGCGGGCGCCCAAAATTGTCGCCAGAGTAGCGGCCCGTCACGGTAGCGCTCGTTCGTAGCGAGCGAACCGTGCGTACGTGATAATCGGACGATTAAAAATGCTTAAAAGTGTTGATCCGACGGCTACAAATGCTAATAGCCTGGGAGGGCAGGAAGGATGCTCAGTTATAATGTATTTAAATAATTTCTCTGGGCACTGTCCAGAGTCTTACAAGCATATTGGATAACATTTAATTTCTTATCAACCCTTTGTCCTAAAACAGCCCCTACAGCATAATCACTCGCATCACACATAATTTCAAAGGGTAAATTCCAATCAGGCGGTTGAACAATAGGTGCAGAAATTAAAGCTTTCTTAAGTATTTGAAATGCTTCTACACAATCATCATCAAAGACAAAACGAACATATTTTTGTAAGAGATTAGTTAGAGGCCTGGAGATTTTTGAGAAGTCTTTAATGAACCTCCTATAAAAACCAGCATGACCAAGGAAACTTCTTATACCTTTGATGTCCTTAGGACACGACATCTTTTCAATAGCATCAACTTTAGCCTTATCAACTTCAATACCTCTTTCAAAAAAATTATGCCCCAAGACAATACCTTCATTAACCATAAAGTGGCACTTCTCCCAATTCAAGACAAGATTGGTTTCTTCGCATCTCTGCAAAACTCGATCAAGGCTGCTTAAGCAATCATCAAAAGAAGTTCCATATACAGAAAAATCATCCATGAATACCTCAACAATCTTTTCACAAAAGTCAGAGAATATAGCATTCATACATCTTTAAAAGTTAGCAGGTGCATTGCATAAACCAATAGGCATACATATATAAGCAAAGGTACCGAAAGGGCAAGTGAAAGTTGTGTTTTCTTGATCCTCTTTTGACACGGGTATTTGAGAGAAACCAGAATAACCATATAGAAAGCAAAAATGTGTGTGTTTGGATAATCTTTCTAGCATTTGATCAATAAAAGGTAACGGGTAATGATCCTTTTTAGTAGCTTTATTTAACTTGCGGAAATCAATTACCATTCTATAACCTATTCTTTGTGAGATCAATTCATCTTTATAATTAGGAACAAAAGTAATACCTCCCTTCTTAGGGACACAATGGACGGGACTTACCCACTGACTATCAGTAATGGGATAAATTATACCTGCCTCCAGAAGCTTTAGTATTTCTTTTCTTACCACTTCTTTCATCTTAGGATTTAACCGTCTTTGGTGATCAACAATCGGTTTTGCGTCTTTCTCCAATTTTATTTTGTGCTAGCATAGAGTGGGACTAATGCCCTTAAGATCATCAAGAGTATATCCAATAGTAGCACGATGCTTCTTCAGAGTTTTCAATAATTTCTTTTCTTCATGTTCTAAAAGGTTAGCACTTATAATAACAGGATATATATCTTTCTCATCAAGATAAGCATATTTAAGAGTATTAGGTAAAGGTTTAAGCTCCAACACAGGATCACCCTTGGGTGGAGGAGGATCCCCTAAGATTTCAACATGCAATTTGTGTTTCAAAATAGGTCCCTGTTTAAAGAATACTTCATCTATTTCCCTTCTTTCATTCATAAACATATCATTTTCATGGTCTAGCAAATATTGTTCTAAAGTATCATTAATAGGCACGGCAATAGAAGCAAGACCAATAATTTCATCTTTACTAGGCAATTCTTTATCATGGGGTTGTCTATGAAATTTAGCAAAATTAAACTCATGAGACATATCCCCCAAACCAATAGTAACTGTTGGGTTTCGTAGTAATTTCAAAAAAATTCCTACGCACACGCAAGATCATGGTGATGTATAGCAACGATAGGGGAGAGTATGATCTACGTACCCTTGTAGATCGCAACGGAAGCGTTGACACAACGTAGAGGAAGTAGTCGTACGTCTTCTTCCCGATCCGACCGATCCAAGCACCGTTACTCCGGCACCTCCGAGTTCTTAGCACACGTACAGCTCGATGACGCTCCCCGGGCTCCGATCCAGCAAAGGTTCGGGGAAGAGTTCCGTCAGCACGATGGCGTGGTGACGATGATGATGTTCTACCGACGCAGGGCTTCGCCTAAGCACTACAACGATATGACCGAGGTGGAATATGGTGGCATGGGGCACCGCACACGGCTAAGGAACGATCACGAGGATCAACTTGTGTGTTCTAGGGTGCCCCCTTGCCTCCGTATATAAAGGAGCCAAGGGGAGGGGTGCGGCCGGCCAGGAGGTGGGCGCAGGAGGAGTCCTACTCCTACCGGGAGTAGGACTCCTCCCCCTTTTCCTTGTCCAAGTAGGAGAGAGGGGGGGAGAAGGAAAGGGGGGGCGCCGCCCCTCCCTCCTTGTACAATTCAGACTAGGGGGAGAGGGGGCACGCGGCCTGCCCTGGCAGCCCCTTCCTCTTCTCCACATTAGGCCCATAAGGCCCATTAACCCCCCGGGGGGTTCCGGTAACCCCCCGGTGCTCCGGTTTTATCCGAAATTCATCCGGAACACTTCCGGTGTCCGAATATAGTCATCCAATATATCAATCTTTATGTCTCGACCATTTCGAGACTCCTCGTCATGTCCGTGATCACATCTGGACTCCGAACTAACTTCGGTACATCAACATGCATAAAACTCATAACAACTGTCATCGTAACTTTAAGCATGCGGACCCTATGGTTCGAGAACAATGTAGACATGACCGAGACACATCTCCGGTCAATAACCAATAGCGGGACCTGGATGCCCATATTGGCTCCTACATATTCTACGAAGATCTTTATCGGTCAGACCGCATAACAACATACGTTGTTCCCTTTGTCATCGGTGTGTTACTTGCCCGAGATTCGATCGTCGGTATCCAATACCTAGTTCAATCTCGTTACCGGCAAGTCTCTTTACTCGTTCCGTAATACATCATCTCACAACTAACATATTAGTTGTAATGCTTGCAAGGCTTATGTGATGTGCATTACCGAGAGGGCCCAGAGATACCTCTCCGACAATCGGAGTGACAAATCCTAATCTCGAAATACGCCAACTCAACATCTACCTTTGGAGACACCTATAGTACTCCTTTATAATCACCCAGTTACGTTGTGACGTTTGGTAGCACCCAAAGTGTTCCTCTGGTAAACGGGAGTTGCATAATCTCATAGTCATAGGAACATGTATAAGTCATGAAGAAAGCAATAGCAACATACTAAACGATTGGGTGCTAAGCTAATGGAATGGGTCATGTCAATCAAATCATTCAACTAATGATGTGATCCCATTAATCAAATAACAACTATTTTGTCTATGGTTAGGAAACATAACCATCTTTGATTAATGAGCTAGTCAAGTAGAGGCATACTAGTGACACTCTGTTTGTCTATGTATTCACACATGTATTATGTTTCCGGTTAATACAATTCTAGCATGAATAATAAACATTTATCATGATATAAGGAAATAAATAATAACTTTATTATTGCCTCTAGGGCATATTTCCTTCAGTCTCCCACTTGCACTAGAGTCAATAATCTAGATTACACAGTAATGATTCTAACACCCATGGAGCCTTGGTGTTGATCATGTTTTGCTCGTGGAAGAGGCTTAGTCAACGGGTCTGCAACATTCAGATCCGTATGTATCTTGCAAATCTCTATGTCTCCCACCTGGACTAGATCCCGGATGGAATTGAAGCGTCTCTTGATGTGCTTGGTTCTCTTGTGAAATTTGGATTCCTTTGCCAAGGCAATTGCACCAGTATTGTCACAAAAGATTTTCATTGGACCCGATGCACTAGGTATGACACCTAGATCGGATATGAACTCCTTCATCCAGACTCCTTCATTTGCTGCTTCCGAAGCAGCTATGTATTCCGCTTCACATGTAGATCCCGCTACAACGCTTTGTTTAGAACTGCACCAACTGACAGCTCCACCGTTTAATGTAAACACGTATTCGGTTTGCGATTTAGAATCGTCCGGATCAGTGTCAAAGCTTGCATCAATGTAACCTTTTACGATGAGCTCTTTGTCACCTCCATATATGAGAAACATATCCTTAGTCCTTTTCAGGTATTTCAAGATGTTCTTGACCGCTGTCCAGTGATCCATTCCTGGATTACTTTGGTACCTCCCTGCTAAACTTATAGCAAGGCACACATCAGGTCTGGTACACAGCATTGCATACATGATAGAGCCTATGGCTGAAGCATAGGGAACATCTTTCATATTCTCTCTATCTTCTGTAGTGGTCGGGCATTGAGTCTTACTCAACTTCACACCTTGTAACACAGGCAAGAACCCTTTCTTTGCTTGATCCATTTTGAACTTCTTCAAAACTTTGTCAAGGTATGTGCTTTGTGAAAGTCCAATTAAGCGTCTTGATCTATCTCTATAGATCTTAATGCCTAATATGTAAGCAGCTTCACCGAGGTCTTTCATTGAAAAACTCTTATTCAAGTATCCCTTTATGCTATCCAGAAATTCTACATCATTTCCAATTAGTAATATGTCATCCACATATAATATCAGAAATGCTATAGAGCTCCCACTCACTTTCTTGTAAATACAGGCTTCTCCAAAAGTCTGTATAAAACCAAATGCTTTGATCACACTATCAAAACGTTTATTCCAACTCCGAGAGGCTTGCACCAGTCCATAAATGGATCGCTGGAGCTTGCACACTTTGTTAGCTCCCTTTGGATCGACAAAACCTTCTGGTTGCATCATATACAACTCTTCTTCCAGAAATCCATTCAGGAATGCAGTTTTGACATCCATCTGCCAAATTTCATAATCATAAAATGCGGTAATTGCTAACATGATTCGGACAGACTTAAGCATCGCTACGGGTGAGAAGGTCTCATCGTAGTCAATCCCTTGAACTTGCCGAAAACCTTTCGCGACAAGTCGAGCTTTGTAGACAGTAATATTACCGTCAGCGTCAGTCTTCTTCTTGAAGATCCATTTATTTTCAATTGCTTGCCGATCATCGGGCAAGTCAACCAAAGTCCATACTTTGTTCTCATACATGGATCCTATCTCAGATTTCATGGCTTCAAGCCACTTTGCGGAATCTGGGCTCACCATCGCTTCTTCATAGTTCGTAGGTTCATCATGATCTAGTAGCATGACTTCCAGAACAGGATTACCGTACCACTCTGGTGCGGATCTCACTCTGGTTGATCTACGAGGTTCAGTAGTATCTTGATCTAAAGTTTCATGATCATCATCATTAGCTTCCTCTCTAATTGGTGTAGGTGTCACTGAAACAGTTTTCTGTGATGCACTACTTTCCAATAAGGGAGTAGGTACAGTTACCTCGTCAAGTTCTACTTTCCTCCCACTCACTTCTTTCGAGAGAAACTCCTTCTCCAGAAAGTTTCCGAATTTAGCAACAAAAGTTCTGCCTTCGGATCTGTGATAGAAGGTGTATCCAATAGTTTCCTTTGGATATCTTATGAAGACGCATTTCTCCGATTTGGGTTCGAGCTTACCAGGTTGAAGCTTTTTCACATAAGCATCGCAGCCCCAAACTTTCAGAAATGACAACTTTGGTTTCTTGCCAAACCACAGTTCATAAGGCGTCGTCTCAACGGATTTTGATGGTGCCCTATTTAACGTGAATGCGGCCGTCTCTAGAGCATATCCCCAAAACGATAGCGGTAAATCAGTAAGAGACATCATAGATCGCGCCATATCTAATAAAGTACGATTACGACGTTCGGACACACCATTACGCTGTGGTGTTCCGGGTGGCGTGAGCTGCGAAACTATTCCGCATTGTTTCAAATGTACACCAAACTCATAACTCAAATATTCTCCTCCACGATCAGATCATAGAAACTTTATTTTCTTGTTACGATGATTTTCCACTTCACTCTGAAATTCTTTGAACTTTTCAAATGTTTCAGACTTATGTTTCATTAAGTAGATATACCCGTATCTGCTTAAATCATCTGTGAAGGTGAGAAAATAACGATATCCGCCACGAGCTTCAATATTCATCGGACCACATACATTTGTATGTATGATTTCCAAAAAATCCGTTGCTCTCTCCATACTACCGGAGAACGGTGTTTTAGTCATCTTGCCCATGAGGCACGGTTCGCAAGTACCAAGCAATTCATAATCAAGTGGTTCCAAAAGCCCATCAGTATGGAGTTTCTTCATGCGCTTTACACCGATATGACCTAAACGGCAGTGCCACAAATAAGTTGCACTATCATTATCAACTCTGCATCTTTTGGCTTTAACATTATGAATATGTGTATCACTACTCTCGAGATTCAATAAGAATAGACCACTCTTCAAGGGTGCATGACCATAAAAGATATTACTCATATAAATAGAACAACCATTATTCTCTGATTTAAATGAATAACCGTCTCGCATTAAACAAGATCTAGATATAATGTTCATGCTCAACGCTGGCACCAAATAACCATTATTTAGGTCTAATACTAATCCCGAAGGTAGATGTAGAGGTAGCGTGCCGACCGCGATCACATCGACTTTGGAACCGTTTCCCACGCGCATCATCACCTCGTCCTCAGCCAATCTTCGCTTAATTCGTAGTCCCTGTTTCGAGTTGCAAATATTAGCAACAGAGCTGGTATCAAATACCCAGGTGCTACTACGAGCATTGGTAAGGTACACATCAATAACATGTATATCACATATACCTTTGTTCACCTTGCCATCCTTCTTATCCGCCAAATACTGGGGCAGTTCCGCTTCCAGTGACCAGTCTGCTTGCAGTAGAAGCACTCAGTTTCAGGCTTAGGTCCAGACTTGGGTTTCTTCTCTTGAGCAGCAACTTGCTTGTCATTCTTCTTGAAGTTCCCCTTCTTCTTCCCTTTGCCCTTTTTCTTGAAACTAGTGGTCTTATTGACCATCAACACTTGATGCTCCTTCTTGATTTCTACCTCCGCAGCTTTCAGCATTGCGAAGAGCTCGGGAATAGTCTTGTTCATCCCTTGCATATTATAGTTCATCACGAAGCTCTTGTAGCTTGGTGGCAGTGATTGGAGAATTCTGTCAATGACGCAATCATCCGGAAGATTAACTCCCAATTGAATCAGGTGATTATTATAGCCAGACATTTTGAGTATATGCTCATTGACAGAACTGTTCTCCTCCATCTTGCAGCTATAGAATTTATTGGAGACTTCATATCTCTCAATCCGGGCATTTGCTTGAAATATTAACTTCAACTCCTGGAACATCTCATATGCTCCATGACATTCAAAACGTCGTTGAAGTCCCGATTCTAAGCCGTAAAGCATGGCACACTGAACTATCGAGTAGTCATCAGCTTTGCTCTGCCAGACGTTCATAACATCTGGTGTTGCTCCAGCAGCAGGCCTGGCACCCAGCGGTGCTTCCAGGACGTAATTCTTCTGTGCAGCAATGAGGATAATCCTCAAGTTATGGACCCAGTCCGTGTAATTGCTACCATCATCTTTCAACTTTGCTTTCTCAAGGAACGCATTAAAATTCAACGGAACAACAGCACGAGCCATCTATCTACAACCAACATAAACAAGCAAGATACTATCAGGGACTAAGTTCATGATAAATTTAAGTTCAATTAATCATATTACTTAAGAACTCCCACTTAGATAGACATCCCTCTAATCCTCTAAGTGATCACGTGATCCAAATCAACTAAACCATGTCCGATCATCACGTGAGATGGAGTAGTTTCATTGGTGAACATCACTATGTTGATCATATCTACTATATGATTCACGCTCGACCTTTCGGTCTCCGTGTTCCGAGGCCATATCTGTATATGCTTGGCTCGTCAAGTATAACCTGAGTATTCCGCGTGTGCAACTGTTTTGCACCCGTTGTATTTGAACGTACAGCCTATCACACCCGATCATCACGTGGTGTCTCAGCACGAAGAACTTTCGCAACAGTGCATACTCAAGGAGAACACTTCTTGATAATTTAGTGAGAGATCATCTTATAATGCTACTGTCAATCAAAGCAAGATAAGATGCATAAAAGATAAATATCACATGCAATCAATATAAGTGATATGATATGGCCATCATCATCTTGTGCCTGTGATCTCCATCTCCGAAGCACCGTCATGATCACCATCGTCACCGGCACGACACCTTGATCTCCATCGTAGCATCGTTGTCGTCTCGCCAATCTTATGCTTCTACGACTATCACTACCGCTTAGTAATAAAGTAAAGCATTACATCGCGATTACATTGCATACAATAAAGCGACAACCATATGGCTCCTGCCAGTTGCCGATAACTCGGTTACAAAACATGATCATCTCATACAATTAAATTCAGCATCATGTCTTGGCCATATCACATCACAACATGCCCTGCAAAAACAAGTTAGACGTCCTCTACTTTGTTGTTGCAAGTTTTACGTGGCTGCTACGGGCTTAAGTAAGAACCAATCTCACCTACGCATCAAAACCACAACGATAGTTTGTCAATTTGACTCCGTTTTAACCTTCGCAAGGACCGGGCGTAGCCACACTTGGTTCAACTAAAGTTGGAGAGACTGTCGCCCACAAGCCACCTATGTGCAAAGCACGTCGGGAGAACCGGTCTCGCGTAAGCGTACGCGTAATGTCGGTCCGGGTCGTCTCGTCCAGCAATACCGCCGAACCAAAGTATGACATGCTGGTAGGCAGTATGACTTATATCGCCCACAACTCACTTGTGTTCTACTCGTGCATATAACATCAAAACCATAAAACCTAGGCTCGAATGCCACTGTTGGGTTTCGTAGTAATTTCAAAAAAATTCCTACGCACACGCAAGATCATGGTGATGTATAGCAACGAGAGGGGAGAGTATGATCTACATACCCTTGTAGATCGCAATGGAAGCGTTGACACAACGTAGAGGAAGTAGTCGTACGTCTTCTTCCTGATCCGACCGATCCAAGCACCGTTACTCCGGCACCTCCGAGTTCTTAGCACACGTACAGCTCGATGACGCTCCCCGGGCTCCGATCCAGCAAAGCTTCGGGGAAGAGTTCTATCAGCACGACGGCGTGGTGACAATGATGATGTTCTACCGGCGCAGGGCTTCGCCTAAGCACTACAACGATATGACCGAGGTGGAATATGGTGGCAGGGGGCACCGCACACGGCTAAGGAACGATCACGAGGATCAACTTGTGTGTTCTAGGGTGCCCCCTTGCCTCCGTATATAAAGGAGCCAAGGGGAGGGGTGCGGCCGGCCAGGAGGTGGGCGCAGGAGGAGTCCTACTCCTACCGGGAGTAGGACTCCTCCCCCTTTTCCTTGTCCAAGTAGGAGAGAGGGGGAGAGAAGGAAAGGGGGGGCGCCGCCCCTTCCTCCTTGTCCAATTCGGACTAGGGGGAGAGGGGGCACGCGGCCTGCCCTGGCAGCCCCTTCCTCTTCTCCACATTAGGCCCATAAGGCCCATTAACCCCCCGAGGGGTTCCGGTAACCCCCCGGTGCTCCGGTTTTATCTGAAATTCATCTGGAACACTTCCGGTGTCCGAATATAGTCATCCAATATATCAATCTTTATGTCTCGACCATTTCGAGACTCCTCGTCATGTCCGTGATCACATCTGGGACTCCGAACTAACTTCGGTGCATCAACATGCATAAAACTCATAACAACTGTCATCGTAACTTTAAGCGTGCGGACCCTACGGTTCGAGAACAATGTAGACATGACCGAGACACATCTCCGGTCAATAACCAATAGCGGGACCTGGATGCCCATATTGGCTCCTACATATTCTACGAAGATCTTTATCAGTCAGACCGCATAACAACATACGTTGTTCCCTTTGTCATCGGTATGTTACTTGCCCGAGATTCGATCGTCGGTATCCAATACCTAGTTCAATCTCGTTACCGGCAAGTCTCTTTACTCGTTCCGTAATACATCATCTCACAACTAACATATTAGTTGTAATGCTTGCAAGGCTTATGTGATGTGCATTACCGAGAGGGCCCAGAGATACCTCTTCGACAATCGGAGTGACAAATCCTAATCTTGAAATACGCCAACTCAACATCTACCTTTGGAGACACCTGTAGTACTCCTTTATAATCACCCAGTTACGTTGTGACGTTTGGTAGCACCCAAAGTATTCCTCCGGTAAACGGGAGTTGCATAATCTCATAGTCATAGGAACATGTATAAGTCATGAAGAAAGCAATAGCAACATACTAAACGATCGGGTGCTAAGCTAATGGAATGGGTCATGTCAATCAGATCATTCAACTAATGATGTGATCCCATTAATCAAATAACAACTATTTTGTCTATGGTTAGGAAACATAACCATCTTTGATTAATGAGCTAGTCAAGTAGAGGCATACTAGTGACACTCTGTTTGTCTATGTATTCACACATGTATTATGTTTCCGGTTAATACAATTCTAGCATGAATAATAAACATTTATCATGATATAAGGAAATAAATAATAACTTTATTATTGCCTCTAGGGCATATTTCCTTCAGTAACAACATCCTTTTTGCAATCTATCCTAGCATTAATAGTATTCAAGAAGGGTCTACCAAATATAATGGGACAAAAGTTATCTTGTGGGGAACCAAGAACAAGAAAATCGGCAGGATATTTGACTTTCCCACACAAGACTTCAACATCTCTAACAATCCCAACTGGTGAAATAGTGTCTCTATTGGCAAGCTTAATTGTAACATCAATTTCCTCTATCTCAGCAGGTGCAATATCATGCATAATTTCTTTATATAAGGAATGAGGTATTGCACTTGCACTAGCACCCATATCACATAAGCCATGATAGCAATGATCTCCTATTTTAACAGAAATAACAGGCATGCCTACAACAGGTCTATGTTTATTCTTAGTATTGGGTCTAGCAATTCTAGCAGCTTCATCACAAAAGTAAATAGCATGCCCATCAATATTATCGGCCAAGGGATCTTTAACCATAGAAACACTAGGTTCAACTTTAATTTGCTCAGAGGGTGTAGGTGTTCTAGTATTATTCTTAAGAACCACAGTTGAAGCTTTAGCATGATCCTTTATTCTAAAAGGGAAAGGTGGTTTCTCAATATAAGCAGTAGGAACAACAAAATCGTTATAAGTGATGGTCTTTTCTTCAACTTTAATAGGTGCAACTATTTTTACTTCAATGGGAGGATTATATTTAAACCACTTCTCCTTAGGGATATCAACATGAGTAGCAAAGGATTCACAGAAATAAGCTACTATCTCAGAGTCAAGTCCATATTTAGTGCTAAATTCACGATAAGCATCGGTATCCATAAAAGATTTAACACAATCAAACTTGGGTGTTGTACCTGACTCCTTACCTTCGTCGAGATCTCAATATTCAGAGTTGCGTTTAATTCTTTCCAATAAATCCCATTTGAATTCAATAGTCTTCATCATAAAAGAGCGAGTACAAGAAGTATCGAGCATGGAGCGATTATCGAGAGAAAGCCGAGCATAAAATTTTTGAATAATCATTTCTCTTGAGAGCTCATGATTGGGGCATGAATATAACATTGACTTAAGCCTCCCCTAAGCTTGAGCGATGCTTTCTCCTTCGCGAGGCAAAAAATTATATATATAATTACGATCACGATGAATAAGATGCATAGGATAAAACTTCTAATGAAATTCCAATTTCAATCGGTTGTTGTAGTTCCATGATACCATATCATCACATAGCCTAAACCATGTCAATGCCTTTCCCTTCAAAGATAAAGGGAAGACCTTATTCTTGATAACATCCTCGGGCATACCTGCAAGTTTAAATAATCCACAAACTTCATCCACATAGATTAGGTGCAAATCGGGATGCAATGTTCCATCTCCTGTAAAAGGATTAGCTAGCAGTTTCTATATCATACCCGAAGGAATTTCGAAGTAAACATTTTCAGTAGGTTCTGTAGGTTGAGGAGCAAATCTTTGCTCTACTGGTCGGGGTGAAGATACCCTGAACAAGCCCCTCAAAGGATTATGTTCCATAGTAACAAGTGACAGTAAACTTCAGCACACTATATAAATTTTTCCTTATCAAATTCCACCTACCAAAGGCGCTTCACTCCCCAGCAATGGCGCCAGAAAAGAGTCTTGATGACCCATAAGTATAGGGGATCTATCGTAGTCCTTTCGATAAGTAAGAGTGTCGAACCCAACAGGAGCAGAAGGAAATGATAAGAAGTTTTAAGTAAGGTATTCTCTGCAAGCACTGAAATTATCGGTAACAGATAGTTTTGTGATAAGGTAATTTGTAACGGATAACAAGTAATAAAAGTAAATAAGGTGCAGCAAGATGGCCCAATCCTTTTTGTAGCAAAGGACAAGCCTATACAAACTCTTATATAAAGGAAAGTGCTCACTCTTATATAAAGGAAAGCGCTCCCGAGGACACATGGGAATTATCCTCAAGCTAGTTTTCATCATGTTCATATGATTCGCGTTCGGTACTTTGATAATTTGATATGTGGGTGGACCGGTGCTTGGGTACTGACCTTCCTTGGACAAGCATCCCACTTATGATTAACCCCTCTTGCAAGCATCCGCAACTACAAAAGAAGTATTAAGGTAAACCTAACCATAGCATGAAACATATGGATCCAAATCAACCCCTTACGAAGCAACTCATAAACTAGCGTTTAAGCTTCTGTCACTCTAGCAACCCATCATCTACTTATTACTTCCCAATGCCTTCCCCTAGGCCCAAATAATGGTGAAGTGTCATGTAGTCGATGTTCACATGACACCACTAGAGGAAAGACAACATACATCTCATCAAAATATCGAACGAATACCAAATTCACATGACTACTTATAGCAAGACTTCTCCCATGTCCTCAGAAACAAACGTAACTACTCACAAATCATATTCGTGTTCATAATCAGAGGGTTATTAATATGCATAAAGGATCTGAACATATGATCTTCCACCGAATAAACCAAGTAGCATCAACTACAAGGAGTAATCAACACTACTAGCAACCCACAGGTACCAATCTGAGGCTTGGAGACAAAGATTGGATACAAGAGATGAACTAGGGTTTGAGATGAGATGGTGTTGGTGAAGATGTTGATGAAGATTGACCCCCTCCCAATGAGAGGACCGATGGTGGTGACGATGGTGATGATTTCCCCCTCCAGGAGGGAAGTTTCCCTGGCAGAACAGCTCTGCCGGAGCCCTAGATTGGTTCCGCCAAGGTTCCGCCTTGTGGCCGTGGAGTTTCGTCCCGTGAGCTTTCTTATGATTTTTTCATGGACGAAAGACCTCATATAGCAGAAGATGGGCACCAGAGGGCTGCCAGGGGCCCACGAGGAAGGGGGCGCGCCCCCCACTCGTGGATGGTGGGTGGCCCCCCTCTGGTACTTCCTTCGCCCAATATTTTTTTTATATTCTGAAACGTGCTCCCGTGAAGTTTTAGGACTTTTGGAGATGTGTAGAATAGGTCTCTAATATTTGCTCCTTTTCCAGCCCAGAATTCCAGTTGCCGGCATTCCCCCTCTTCATGTAAACCTTGTAAAATAAGAGAGAATAGACATAAGTATTGTGATATAATGTGTAATAACATCCCATAATGCACTAAATATCGATATAAAAGCATGATGCAAAATGGACGTATCAACGACACCATATGAATTGTGGTTTAGAAAGAAACCTAAGCTGTCGTTTCTTAAAGTTTGGGGTTGTGATGCTTATGTGAAAAAGTTTCAGCCTGATAAGCTCAAACCCAAATCGGAAAAGTGTGTCTTCATAGGATACCCAAAAGAAACTATTGGGTACACCTTCTATCACAGATCCGAAGGGCAAGATCTTTGTTACTAAGAGTGGAACCTTTCTAAAGAAGAAGTTTCTCTTGAAAGAAGTGAGTGGGAGGAATGTAGAACTTGATGATGTAATTGTACCTTCTCCCGAATTGGAAAGTAGTTCATCATCGAAATCAGTTCTAGTGATTTCTACACCAATTACTAAGGAAGCTAATGATGATGCTTATGAAACTTTTGATCAAGTTACTACCGAACCTCGTAGGACAACTAGAGTATTTTCGGGGATATACCCCGCGATATGACTCGGCTGGAGTTGTAAACCGGCTGGGACTTGGTAAACCGGCTGATGGTAAACCGGCAAACAGTTAAGACAGATGGCTACGGTAAACCGGCGAGTGTTAAACCGGCAAAGTTAAGACAGATGGTAGCACCGGCAGGTGTTAAGTCAATCATAACCCGGCAGACAATGTTAAACCGGCAGACGTTAAGAAGCCCAGGAAGGGAAGTCAAAATAGTTTAAGTCTTAGTCCGAGATGGACTCTACATGTAACCCGCCCCTTTAACTTATATAAGGAGGGGCAGGGCTCCCCAAAGAGGGAGAAGACAAGAAAAACAACAATCTTTAGGGCTAGACACAATTAGAGGAGAGCCGGTTTACGGCGACTCCCAATGAGATCTAGCCTCAAACAGCATGTAGGGTTGTTACCGGATGATGTTTCCCGGGGCCCGAAGCTGTCTAAATCCTCGTCTTGTGTTGTGTTTCTCGATTCCGCTCAACCCCTCTCAAGCTACCACATAGATGCATTGGCCTCACGACTAAGTCCTTCCGCTAGGACATCTGACGTGACAATTCCATGACAGTTGGCGCCCACCGTGGGGCTGCCGCACGATGGTGTTGAATTCTTGGAGGGATCTCTCTGAAGGTTCGAGAAGTTCGCAATTTTCGGATGAAGAAGAATCATCAAGGAAGGATTTGTATTTTCAAAGGCAAATTGTCAGATCGAAGGCCAGTATAAGTTTGAGTTCAAAAGAAATTAGGGTTTGGCGGTTTGTGCGCTATCGGCGTGATACACGTCACCGAGGTAGACAAAAATCCTGAATCGCCGCACGCCGGGTCAAGATCAATCCGTATCAACATGTACTACTGCTAGAAAGCTGATCCGCCAGAGAAAAGAAAAGAAGGATTTAATCCATGGTCCAACGATGACACACAAAACTTGGCAAGTCAATCCTGATCCAGAAAAGAAAAACGGTCACAATCCAGACTCTGAGTCGCCCAACCGAGCGCCTCGCTGCAGCCTTCGAGTCGCCCTACGCCCGCCAAGCTACCAGGGTCGTGCCGACCTCGTTTCCGCAGCTGAGAAGAATCACCGAGCCGCCGAGTCCGCTGCTCGATTAGTGTTCTTTATTAAATCGCAGGCCTCACCCACGCCTTGCTCTGGTTCACTAAAGCCTCCAAGTCACAGTCGCAAACTGGCTCGATCTCTGTGTTGTTGGGTCGCCTCCTTCTCGCCTATGTCGTCTCCTCCGATGGGCCTTAGTGCCACCTCTACAGCGTGGCCGCAGCCTAGTCAAATCACCGCGGCCACCTCGCCTTGCCTCTGAGGCGTCCTCCACAGCTACGTCTCGCTCGAGCGCCTGAACTGCCACCACCAAGACTCGCCATAGCTTGTTCTGATTGATCTCAGTCGGTTCTCCTCCGAGCCTCCAATTGCTCCGCCTCATTCGTTGCGAAATCATCCCGCGCCTCCGAAAAATCGCCGTTGCCGGTTCACCTCAGCCTCAAGCCAGATGCTGCTTCGCCAGATTTGCTAACCCGTCGTGGTCGGCTGCTCCTCTGCTCCAGGCCGCGTTCGCACCTCGTCTCCACCGGGCCGCCCCCGGGTCATCGCCACGGTGCTCCCAGTCATGTGTCAAGCGCCCGCCTCTACGCAGTGTTCCCGTGGCTGCGATGTGACCCGCACCGGCCCCTCTACAAGCTGCAAGACCAGCCCCGAGCCGCCCGGTTCGTCTCTGCCATCGAGTAGCCCCAGACTAATCTGCTGCCACGGCCTGGTCCTAAGCCGCCCCGCCCTCTGCTCTGAGCCATTGTTGACCCGTCTCTCCTCGAGTCGCCAGCTCCACCGTGCTATGGCCAGTGGCTACTGAGTCGCCGCGGCCGCGTCATGCCGTTCCTGCCCGATGCTGCTGTTTCTACGGCTATGGGTCGCCGCCGCTGAGCCGGCCAGTTTCGTCGAGTTGCCACCGTTCTGCTCGGAGCCGCCGTGCTGCTTCTAAATTGCCCGAGCTCGCGGCCCTGAGTCGTTTCCCCCATCTTCGTGGTCGAACCGCCGGCGTCACTGCACCATCGCCGTAAACCGGCGCTGCCTGTCACCTCCCGCTGCTTCCGCATCGCAAGGCCACCGTGGGAGCCTCCGCTCCTGCCGTGAGGCCACCCTCTATGGATTGCCCTGTCGCCGAGTCATTGCGACGAGTTTGAGATGCCCGCGGACTCGTCTTCCTCCGCTCAGGGCCGCCGTAGCTCAACCCACGCCTGGAACCGCCCTGCTGCTGTGGCCTCTCGTCAAGCCGGCTGGCCACAATGCCTCGAGCTGTCCTCCGCAATTTGCCTCGCTACGCCTCTCCGCACAGCGCCGCCTTGCCGGCTCGTACTCTCAACGCAGCCGCGCGCCGGTTCGCTCCCCAGCTAGTTCCACCCGGTTTCAGTATTAAGGTGCGCAAACACAGCAACGTCCCGAGCCGGTTTACCATCCAGGTTTGCCATGGCGTATCTCCTCGCCGGGGGTCTCCTCGACGCCTGCGGCCTCGCCCCGAGTTCACCTCTACTCTGCTCTACTCGCGCGTGTACATACAGCCGTCCGAGTTCACCACTGCTCTGCTCTACTCGCTGTCTTGCTCCGGAGGCCAGCCGCCGCGCCAGTACGGCCTCAATCCACCACTTCAAGCTATCGCCGGTTTACCTCCGCCGCCGGGTCACCGCGGGCTCGCCCCGTTGCCTGTGGGTCGGTCCGCTACCACAAGTTGCCGCCGGGAGCTACTACTCGTTTTGAAGCCGGACGCAGCGTATGTTTCAAACTGGCCTTGTTCCGCTTTAAACCGGCCACACATCAAGCCACCTCCACCCAGGGATCGCCCCGCCTCTACGCCATGGCTTGCCTCGCGCCTCCTCGAAGCCGTCGATGCTCGACCTTGCTCTGAGCCGGCCTTTCAACAGTATCTGCCTCCGCGATGAGCCACCGAGGACCCGGTCTGCGCCCAAACTGCGTAAACCGCCGCCCCTGCCTTGGAACATCTCCATGTAACTATTAAGTCATTGAGCTGCTGCCGCTGTGACCCGCTCTGTTTCAGCCGATTCTTATTGTCGTTCCTGCTGGTTGCTCGCCCTGGCTCTCTTGCACGGTGAACCGCTGCAGTGCTTTGAGCTGAGCCGGCATTCTGCCTCCGGCGGCTGTGTGTGTTTTAAATTGTCGTGGTCTGCGCCAACTCACCTGTGTCAGTAAGAATCCAATTGATTTCATGGGGTCTCAAACATCAGCTTTGATTGAGACTTTGGAGAACAAGTAGCTTTGGGGATAATGCAAAAATCCAATTGCCGTGGTCTACGCTATCGTGCACATATATCACCAACCACGGGTTGACAGTTGTTTCTACAAGTCGTGGCAGCATCTGGCAGGGTCTTCGAGGGGATCAATACAAAAATACCCTGGATACAGATATGGATCAAGAGAGAATTCAGCAACAGTACTGAATACTTGCGGCTGCTACATGCAGATCGTCTGTCCTTAAAATAATAATAATAAACTGCTATTTATGCACGCCTTTCAAAGCTTGATGCATGGATGGATATGAAGACTCATTAAAACCTGAATGAAGAACTTTGCTACAATCGCTACGTCCGACGAAAAAACAGGATAATTCGGCGAAAGACATGGACCCTATGGTTACCCTCACTCCGAGTCGCTGCCCTGACACGAGCGTTCTGCCTGGTCCGGCCTCACTACCGTGTGCATCGCTGAACCGCCACGCGTAAGCCGCCGCTAACAGCGAGCAACGGTCGCGGCCACTATTACTCCACGTAAGGTTATGGGTGCAGTCAAGACATTGTCTACGTTCACTCGGTGAAAACAAAATCAGATAAAATTATTGTTATACCGCGGGTATAGAGCATGCACTTGCAATGTTCTACAATGGCGTTTTCCTCCGTGTCGCATTACCCGATGAGCGGACGGTCGGTTCACGCGTCCGCACCGGCTTGCAACAAGGAGAACAACTTACTCATCTGCACCGGCTTACAACACCATGGCTGAATCATCTGCCAGCTGTCACGGCCGACTCGGCCATGATTGCTTTCAGCCTCACCATGGTGACCAGCAACCCTGCGGTGAATATTAACTAGCCTAACATATCAGGTGAAATCCATCCAGTATATCTTTATATTATATGTTGCTTTCTTTTAAAAGAGCAATTACTCCGGCTTGCAAAGTTATCTAATGCAGGACCCTACACCGTCATATTGGTGCAAATTTAAAGGCCGCCAGAAAAATTTCTGGCTTAAAAAGAAGGACTCTGGTTTAAAATCCGGCTCAAGGCAAAGCTGTCTACCACAAAGCCTTGAAGCTCTCAGTGTCCGGTTTAACAATTTCCAGTTCAACAAAGAGTAAATCTCTCGCAAGTTTGAGTTTTCAGGAAAAATTAAAGGGACCAAAGAGAGTCTATTGCACCGCACAGCTCAAACATAGGTACCCCTTGAGCACAGCTCACAATATCATTTGGGGGCTTGGTCGTATTCGAACCATAGCTACACTTCTTGATCCGGCTATCAAGCCAATATTATCATAAGAGCAAAGCTCTGGTTATTTACATAATCCGGCTATCAAGCCAATATATCATAAGAGGCCAAAGAGAGTCTGTTGCACAGCACAGCTCAAACATGGGTATCCCTTGAGCACAGCTCACAATATCACTTGGGGGCTATGTTCGAACCATAGTCACGCCTCTTGATAGGCTTAAAGCCACCAGGGAAATCACTTGGGGGCTCTGGTCGTATCCGAACCATAGCTTATACCCTCTTGATAAGCATAAGGGCACCAGTGAAATCACTTGGGGGCTTGGTCGTATCCGAACCATAGCTACACCTCTTGATAGGCATAAGGCCACCAAGGAAATCACTTGGGGGCTATGGGTTCGAACCATAGTTACACCTCTTGATAAGCATAAGGGCACTAGGGAAATCACTTGGGGGCTTGGTCATATTCGAACCATAGCTACACCTCTTGATCGGCGCAATGCCACAATTATGACTACATGGGGGCTCTAGGTCGTATCCGAACCATAGCTTCAACCCTCTTGATCATACATACACATCATCATATATTGCATCATACGTTGCATCATCATTACATCATCATAGCATGTATCATATGTGCATGGATATACCGGCTTATATGGCAGGAGTCAGTTTTCAAACCAGGTTATTATTCAAAATCTTTAATAGCCAACACGGCTGGATTTTTTCTTATGGTTATCAATAACCAATATTATGACTGAGATTTTCAAAGTCGCTTTAGCGCAGTGACTATCATATTATCAATGGATATGATTTATTCTACAAATGAATGAATAGTCCCGAGTCGCTGCAGGCTTACGACCCGGCACTTGGGGGCTACATTATTCAAGTTGGGATTACATCAAATACACAAGTCTCATCGCTGCAAGCATGCACCATGACACTTGGGGGCTAATGCAAAGTCATTATTTGCTCACTTATTGAAGACCCGACTCATCACATCGTAATGAGCCGGCCCTTGGGGGCTACCAATTGCTCCTGTCAACAAATTCAAGGTACACAAATTTTCATCTATTATTGAAGGATCCACTGCGTAGTTGGTAAAGCACAAAGCTCTCAAACTTGTGGACGTGGGTTCAAGCCCCATGATGGGGGTTACATCATATGATGTTATTTTCATTAAAGAATATATCAAGTCCCAGCTCAATATTATCTTATTGAGTCGGCCCTTGGGGGCTACATATTGTTGCTCAAGTTTACATGATCATATTTACAAAGTCCCTGCTCATTATTGCATAATAACCCGGCCCTTGGGGGCTACACTAGTTAAAGTTTTTATAAGGATAAGGCAATTTCAAGTCCCAGGTTGCTGCAAGCATGACAACCCGGCACTTGGGGGCTACATATGTGGAATACTCAGTTCTGACTGGTGACTGAAATGAACAACCTGGATTTCTGCAAGCTTGTGACATTCATATTGAAGCAAGTCTTAAGCTGTTGCTATGCTACCTTCTTAAGACTTGGGGGCTAAACAAGTGATAGACATATAAGAGGTATATTTTCAAGCTTGATGTTAACTACAATTATGACCTGGTGCCATCAATATTTGTAAACCGGTAATGATAAACCGGCAAGTTCAAGTCTTAAACTGGCACAATTTTACATTCTCAAACCGGCAAGTTCTACATTCTTAAACCGGCTGCAGATCAGATGAGTATTTCAAAGGCCAATATTTTGGTTAAGCATTGGGAGCCGAAGTCAAAGGAGTTATTCTTCACAATATCTATCTATGACAAACCAATTTCAGCAAATTGATTATGAAGTTGGTCTATTGACTCAGATTTTCTAGAAGGAAATGACAAGGATTTAAAGATGCTTAGGATCAGTTTAACATGGATAAATCCAAATTAAACTAGGGGCTAATGTCGGGGATATACCCCGCGGTATGACCCGGCTGGAGTTGTAAACCGGCTGGGACTTGGTAAACCGGCTGGTGGTAAACCGGCACAGTTAAGACAGATGGCTAAGAAAGACGGTAAACCGGCGAGTGTTAAACCGGCAGAGTTAAGACAAATGGTAGCACCGGCAGGTGTTAAGTCAATCATAACCCAGCAGACAATGTTAAACCGGCACACAATGTTAAACCGGCACACAATCTTAAACCGGCAGACAATGTTAAACCGGCAGACGTTAAGAAGCCCAGGAAGGGAAGTCAAAATAGTTTAAGTCTTAGTCCGAGATGGACTCTACATGTAACCCGCCCCTTTAACTTATATAAGAAGGGGCAGGGCTCCCCAAAGAGGGAGAAGACAAGAAAAACAACAATCTCTAGGGCTAGACACAATTAGAGGAGAGC
This sequence comes from Triticum aestivum, assembly GCF_018294505.1. Classification (NCBI taxonomy): domain Eukaryota; kingdom Viridiplantae; phylum Streptophyta; class Magnoliopsida; order Poales; family Poaceae; genus Triticum; species Triticum aestivum. The sequence goes on from NC_057797.1 coordinate 480,825,296, forward strand.
CGGTTTATGACGACTCCCTCATGATGATAATGAGATCTAGCCTCAAATAGCATGTAGGGTAGCTACCGGATGATGTTTCCCGGGGCCCGAAGTTGTATAAATCCTCGTCTTGTGTTGCGTTTCTCAATTCCGCTCAACCCCTCTCAAGCTACCACATAGATGCGTTGGCCTCACGACTAAGTCCTTCTGCTAGGACATCTGACGTGACAATTCCACGACAAGTATGGTCCGCACCAGAGTGGTACGGTAATCCTTTCTGGAAGTCATGTTACAAGACCATGACGAACCTACAAACTATGAGGAAGCGATGATGATCCCAGATTCCGCGAAATGGCTTAAGGCCATGATATCTGAGATGGGATCCATGTATAAAGAACAAAGTATGGACTTTGATGGACTTGCCCAATGATCGGCGAGCCATTGAGAATAAATGGATCTTCAAGAGGAAGATGGACGCTGATAGTAGTGTTACTATCTACAAAGCTCAAATTGTCGCAAAAAGGTTTTTGACAAGATCAAGGTGTTGACTACGATGAGATTTTCTCACTCGTAGCGATTCTTAAGTCTGTCCGAATCATGTTAGCAATTGCCATATTTTATGAAATCTAGCAAATGGGTGTCAAAACTGCATTCCTTGATGGATTTCTTAAAGAAGAGTTGTATATGATACAACAAGAAAGTTTGTCAATCCTAAACGTGCTAACAAAGTGTGCAAGCTCCAGCGATCCATCTATGGACTAGTGCAACCATCTCGGAGTTGGAATATACGCTTTGATGAGTTGATCAAAGCATATAGTTTTATACAAACTTTTGGAGAAGCCTGTATTTACAAGAAAGTGAGTGGGAGCTCTGGAGCATTTCTGGTCACTACAAAAAAATACACTTCCGTGATGATACGTGTTTGTCACAGTAGGTCGCGTTTTTTGTCATGCATGTACATCCATGATGATTTTATGACAGAATCAAGATAGTCATACATGTGCTGTCGTAGAAGTGTTCCATGACATTACCAAAATTATCATCACGGAAGTGTCCACTTCCATGACGATAAATCGCGCGTCACAGAAGTGCTTTCGTCAAGGGTGACCGACACGTGGCATCCACCGTAACGGAACGCCGTTAAGCTATCGGGTCGGGTTTTGGATCCGATAACCCGTTAACAGCCCCAACCAATGGGGATTTTCCACATGTAAAATCATCATTGTCTGGAGGAAACAGGTGTCGGCTCATCGTTGGGACAGATGTCATCCACTCATTGGACGGAAGGCGCCTATGATACGTCGACACGTGGCACGGCCCAACAAAGGCCCATTCCTATGAAAAGGCCGGCCCATTTGACTTGGTTAAAAGGTGGCGGGCCGGCCCATGCAAAGCCTATTAACGGCCTGTTCGCATATGGCCCATTTACAGCCTGCTAACCCAAGGCCCGTTACGCCCTATCCAAATTAGGCCCAGTAGCGTCATCTGGGCCATCCAATATGATTCCAGCCCGTTTTCACTTCTGGCGCATGTATGGCCCACGACGTCTTTCGGCCCATATGAGGCCCTATGTAACTCTTGGCCTATTAACGGCCCGTGGTGAAACTGGCCCGTAATGAACAGTGTATCACTTTACACCCATTAACGGCCCATGGTGAAACTGACCCGTAATGAACAGTGTATCACTTTATACCCATTAACGGCCCATTATTTCGTTGGGCCGTTTCCAGCCCATGTTATCTTTCGGCCTTCTCAGAGCCCATTTATTTTTGGGCTCATTTCCAGCATTCGTTTACTTACGGCCCGTTACTGTCATTTTCTGCTTGTGGGCCAAATTCTGCCCGTGGTTACAGTCGGCCCATTTGTGTCCGTTAATACGTTGGGCCATTTTCATAGTGTCATTAAATACGGCCTATTAACGATGGCCCGTTATGGTCGGCCCATGAACGGCGATTCCAACTCTAGCCCGTTTACAGCCATAATGCGGTCTGTTTGGCCCATGTTTGGCCAATCAATCATACGGCCCATATAAGGCCCATTGATGATATGGCCCGCAGAAGGCCCATTGTTTCTATGGCCCGTAGAAGGCCCATTGTTTCTACGGGCCGTAGAAGGCCCACTGTTTCTACGGCCTGTAGGAGGCCCAGTGTCACTACAGTAAATATTAGCCCATGGTTATTGTGGCCTAGTTTAAAAAAAAATAGGTTATTGCAGCCACTAGCTAACCACGAAAAAAGAACTGCAATGACTACAAGCAAACAAATAAACAAGACAACAAGGAAATAAATAAGAAAGCAACTAATGCTAGGCTATCACGGCTATTACACATATTACATCCACTGGGCATCAAAGTTCGCCACCAATGCAAATATAGGGAACAAAGCAGCATATCATATACACTGGTTGTCAAAGTTGGCGACCAGCGCAAATAAACGCTGCAGCAAAACAAATCCAGAACTGAAACCACTTTAGAAGATCTCAAGAAACAATATCCTGGGTACCCATAATGTTGGCAAGATGCTTAGCAAGCTTATTAACTTTCTCTTGTTTGGCGCTTAAATCCTCCAGCGCTTGCTGTTGCACCAGAAAATATGCATCTGAATTCTGCAGGGACTTCCTCAGTCCTTTAGCTTCCTGTCGCAGCATATCTGATCGATGTCTTTCAACTTGAAGTTGAGACTCAAGAAGCCGAACTGATTCAGGCAGCGAGTTCGAAGAGATTGTGCCAGCAGTAGTGGCCAGTAACTCGAACACTACATCAAGACAGGACGTTTGGGTTCCCTCACTATCGTCAAGATAGTTTTTATAAGCTTTCTTGGAGACCAACAGGGATGTCTCACTATCTTGAACCTTATCTGCATTACTTCCTTTACCATTAGATAACGCGGTACTGTTCTCCAATATTTTGTCCACATTCTAAAAGAGAAACAAGCAGACACATCACATGTTTACCATGTTGTATATGAAACTCATTTTGGTAAATGAGTTCAGTAGTAAAGTGGATAGGATAACAGCATGAAACAAACATATATCTATGTACCATGGTCAATTTATGGTCTATATCATTCTAGTTTTTGTTGCCAAATCAAGATAGAGACACAATTCAAATAATATTTGTTCAAGACAAAGCAGAATAGACAGAATATAAGTGTGGGTAACTATAGAGCAATAACAACACTTGTAATGTGCATGACATGAGAACATAACTGTTTATCCAATTGAAACTGAAATCAACATAGAGCAGGTTACAACAGCAAACCAATTAAAGAAACAGGTTTAAAACATACCTGTTGCGCCATTGGAGTTTCAATTCCATCCTTCAAATTTGAAAATAGTTGGTATGAGTAAATACAGTAATGCAAGAGCAAAGGAGTATGAACCATAGCTACAGAACCTTACCTGAGAACAAATCTTCTTCTCCTTTAAGCGTTGAGTTGGGATTCGGAGTGGTGGTCCTCGTGCTTTGGGCACTGCAGTTCCCTTACTAACTGCTCGTGTTTGGGTGCTCTGTGGTGGAGACGGTGTTGTGTCAACTGGAACTGGGTTACTATCTGCCGGGGTTGGGGTTAGAAGGGGTGTAGTTAGTTCTCTGTCCAACTGGGTAGGGGTACAATCTGCGAGAGTCTGGGTTATGTGTGGTGGATCTGGTCCTTGGGCAAGTACAACCGTGGTTCTATCTACATCAACTGGTAGCACTATATTTTCTGAAGAATGTGTTGTTACTCCCTTAGATACTGACATCACGCTCTCCAATTCAAATGGTTGATAAACAAGAAAAGTAATTGAAAGTATAGACATTGTATGATAGACAGGTGCAATGGATAGTGGGGAATAAAAGAGGGCATGAAATAATTCATATTTATGTTGTCTAACCAAACAGGATAGCATGACACAATTTCACATATATGATGGCTAACTAAACAGGATAGCATGACACAATTTCACATTATGATGGCTAACTAAAAAAGATGGAAAGACATAGTTCAAAATATGAGACTATGTAAACAGGATGACATGACATAACTATATAATGTATTTATTAAATAGGTTGGCATGCCATAATTCACATACATTCACGGATAGAATGCCATAATTCAAAATATGATGACTGTAAACACTAAACAGGATGAGATGATATAACTATATGATGTCTTTATTAAATGGGTTGCCATGCCATAATTCAGATAGATGATGTGTATGTACTATGTAAACATGAAGGCATGATATAATTCAAATATATGATTTATATAGTAAGCAAGTAAGCAAATGGCAATCCATATATGATGTCAAAACTAAGCAATGCAAGAAAACATGCATGACATGGGTAATATAACCCTGCCAAGTTTGAGCATAGACCTTGGGGGGAAATAGGACTGGTCATCTGTCTCTGAATCCTCCTCTGAGGAGCTCTCTGTAACCAGCAAGATGTCTGCTTCAGCAGGTAGCATTGTCTGCTCTGAATACCTTGTTTTCACTCCAGATACTTCCATCACCGCTTCAAATGGCTGATGCACAGGAATAGTAGTTGAATATACAAACGTTGTCGACAAATGGAACACGTAATACAAAAAAATGATAGCATGATATAATTCACATACATGATGATTGGCTAAACAGCATGGCATTGCATAATTCACATATATAATGCCTTTGCAACAAGATAGCATTGTATAATTCACATATATAATATCTTGCAACAAGATGGCAATGCATAATTCACATATATGGTAATTAGACACTGAACAGGTGGCATTCACACAAAGCATGTCTAAACTAATCAAATAACATAGCAATGCAAGACACCATACGCACGATATGAGCAACATAACCCTGCCAAGTTAGAGCATACACCTCGGGGGGGAATAGGACTAGTCATCTGTCTCTGAATCCTCCTCTGAGGAGCTATCCGTAACCAGCGAGATATGCGCTTCGTCAGATAGCATAGTCTGCTCCGAAGACCTTGTTTTCACTCCAGAATTTGCCATCACCGTGTCAAATGGCTAATGCACACGAAGAGCAGTTGAATGTACTAACATTGTTGACAAATGTAATATGTAACGAAAAAAAGGATGGCCTGATATAATTTACATATAAGATGACTGGCTAAGTAGGATGGCATTGCAAAATTCACATATATGATGCCTGGCTAAACAAGATGGCGTTGCATAATTCACATAAACGATGAATAAACTAAACAGATGGCATTCGCACAAAGGATGTCTAAACTAAGCAGATGACATATTTGATGTATAAAGTAAGCAATGCAAGACACCATATGCATGATATAACCAACATCAGCATGCCAAGTTAGAGCGAAGACCTCAGGGGGTAAATAGGAGTTGTCTTCTCCTTCTAAATCCCCCTCAGAACAGATATCTTCCTCTCGATTACAACCCGAAATGTGTGGAGGGGGCTGCCTTTGCGCCTACCATGGAGCGACGTATGCATGAAATTTTATTGCCACGCAAGGCTTGTCTCTTTTGCTCTACATGTTCAGTTCCATTGTTTACAATAACTGTCATGCATAGGAATAAAACATAGTGAGATTATGTAAGGAGTGCATGCAGAAATCCAGAGTGATGGTAGCAACCTGTGGATAGACCCAAAACCAATAATAGTAGGCAGATAATGGCTTCAGTTAAAAATACAGATAATGGCTTCTTTACTGTTTGTTTCCCATCCAACATGAAACTCATAGTAGACACCGGAGATTAACCAGATAGTAGATAGATACTATTGATAGCGGCCCCGATATGTACCCCACAACCATTTAAAAACTCAAGTTTGACCATTAGTTTGGAGCTGACTCAGAGTCTAATCGGTGAACAGGATGATAAAGTAGCATGTAATATTAAGTGATGCATAACGTAAGCAGATACGAAAGAGTGCGACCTCTCTTGCGGACCCGTGTAGTCCTCGAGGTCATCTGCTCGGTTGATGATGGTAATGCAATTTTCATGGCTGCCAGCGGCGGGGAAGAAGATCTAAGGCGGCGAAAGACAGTCTGGAGGTCGGATCCCTGCTGTGCTGGACCCTTCTGTCGTTGAAGCAGCTGAGCTGGGGTGGACGACGGTGCAGCAGGAGCGGGACAAACCACGCAAGGTTTTCTTTGACAACTATCTGTAAGAGAAGTAATTCTGTAAGGGCTCGTTTGAATTGGAGGATTCCAACAATGCAGGGATAGGAAATAGACAGGAATAGGATAGGAATGCACGTGCAAAACAGAGAATTTAAAAACACAGAATTTCTGCCAATCTGGGTGTTTGATTCACAACAATTGGAAGATCACAGGATGCAAAGAAGCATGGTGAGATTAAGTCAAACCACAAGAAAATGTACGGTTATAATGCTATTATGCTACTATCTCTTAGTCTTGTGCTTCATGAATAGGAATTTGAAAAGGAGGACAAGTGAAAATTAGAATTCCTACATTTTTTTCTTTCAAGGAGACACTAAAGGAACAAATCCGTGTGCTCAGTGGACAATATATATAACATGTAGAGTAAAAAAGAGATGCAACAAGTGTACAACCTCTTTGGTGAAGCCATGTCGATCTCAGCGTGATTGGCTTGGCCGGTGAGGATGCTCCGGCTGACTTTGCTGTTGGAGGAGGGGAAGAAGATCTTAGGCGTCTGGAGATGGAGCCCGAGGTACTGCTCCGCTGTGATGGAGGGTTTCGTCGTTGGAGCATCTCTGGTGAGTTGTACGATGCCGAGGCTGAAGCAGGACAAGAGAGACGACGAACAACGTTAACCTGAGTGGAATTCTAATAGCATCTCCAATACATGACATCAAATACATAACCACAAAGTGCTAGATGTAAAATACATCAACCGCTCATCTCTGAACTTAACTGTTGAAACTGAACTTAACTGTCGAAACTGAACTTAACTGTCGAAACTGAATTTTGTTGTCGAAACTGAATTTTGCTGTCGAAACTGAACGCACTAGCAAGGTGAGGCTACACATCGGTCGACTGACTTTTTCATCTCTGGTTAGTCGATTTTGCAGCCGTTGGATACGAAATCAAGGGCCTGCAGTTCATCTTCAACCTCCATCCCCTAAGCCGCCAGCCACCACCGGCCAAACAGCAGCCCCCCGCCGCCCGCGGCCGGCAGTGCACCGCCCCACCCGTCCTGAGAACACTCCCCATCGTCGGTCCGCCGCCGCCCCGGCCATCCCTCTAGGCTCCCCCGTGCCGAGCTTTTTCTCCGGCGATCCCCACGCCACCACCCCGCCAACGCCCCGCCGCCGTCGGCGACCACCACCCCCATCCTGAACCCTAAGATAGATAGTGGGGTACCTCTCCGGCGAGCCCCCCTCCCCGCTGTGGCTGGTTCTTCCTTCACCCC